>NW_018164765.1:609835-624049 GCF_001263595.1 Phalaenopsis equestris | reverse complement strand
TATATTTTGAATGTTGTGGTGGTGAATGTTGTGGTGGTGAATTTTATTTTTGTTGATTTTAGTTTTGGTTTTGGTTTTGGTTTTGGTTTTGTGGCTATCGTGATAGTTTTAGTTTTCATGCAAGGTGACACGCAAGTTTGCAGACATAACAGCACAGTATAAAAGTTCAAGAAAGACAATGCTGAAAATTGTGAAAACATACCTGGTGAGTCTTCTCCTTCCACCACCTGAAACTCAAAATGCATGTTAAGGCAGTTTATATAGAGATAAAAAGTAAGGTTTTGGTAGTTTTCCTAACCCTATGTCATATCTTGGTGGGTCCTTAGGATTTTAATTAAGGATGATTTTGTCAAGCAAAATATATTAAGTTTAGTAGATCTTCAAGATATCCAACAGATCTAGAGAAAGAAGCAGGTCCGTGCTACTCTCTAACTATCTTGTGGAAAATCCGGAGTTCTCTTAAACTTATTATGTTGCTTAATAATTCATCCTATAAATACCCTTAATGCTCAGCGAGCACTGATGTCTCAATTATCCATAAGAGTAAGGTAATTATCATCTGTAATTTAATTTTAAAAATTATGTGGGTGAAGACTCTTAAAGTGGCAAGTTAGTGTTATTGGACCACAGCCAAATTTTGGTCCTAATTAGGCTTGTAGTGTTTGAAAGATGTTCTAATTTTCAATGATATTTAATTTTCTAATCCTTATTTAAATGAAACTTGATTTAACCTAAGACACTACTAAACCCTTAAGACCCAGGTGAGTGTCTTAATTAGTTTTGAAAAGGTTAGGCTTTAGGTGGTCATGATTAATGATTTGAATTTTATTTGAAATTCAAAATAGGGGTATTAAATTGAAATTATTGAAGATTAATTATTGAATTCAAAAGTCATACCCCTAAGTCCTTGGTTCATTTTATTTTAATAAACTTCCCAAATTTTTATAATTTAGAAATTTATTAACTTATCTTTTCAATTAAGAAAGTGATGTTGGTTTCTACCAATTAATCCCTTGTGTTTCAAACATCCAAATTAAGCTCAAAGGTTACCCATTTTCCTCCTTAAATTAAGCTTAAATGTCAAACATCCAAATTAAGATCAGCGGTTACCCATTTCCCTCCTTAAATTAAGCCTAAATGCTAATTAAGGCTAATTTTCCAAAATTACACATTTGCCCCTAAGGCTTTAACACTTCATAATTTGTCAAATTCAATTCAAATCACTTTAAAATCCTACCCCATTCATTGGTCAATTAAGACATCAGAGAACAAAAATGTGATTTTTCAAAATTTAATTTATTTATATAATTATTTTCATACAAAAATAGGATTTTTCAAAGAAAATTTCTAACTTGACCAAGGAGACTCCTAATCCTTTGAAATTTTTACTGGAGGTAGACCTAGACTAGAGAAGCCTTTAGACTAAATTTGATGGTTTTTTTTATTTTTATTTGAATTTTAAGAATTTTTATAAATTTTGGAGTATTTATTAAATATAAAATATTTTAAATGGGAAAAATTGAGTTTTGTATTTTTGAAAAGTCTCTCTGAGGTCAGAGAACTCAAGGAAGAAGATTTCACATTTTTCTGAATTTTACTTGATTTATTGGAACACTTAGCCAAATTTTGTTTAGAATGAATTATTAAGCAAATCATTTTTAAGCTTTAAAACTCAATATCTTTGTTTCGAAAACCAAAAAAATTATTCTAATTGTTCCTAAGTGATTGGGAAGCAATTTAGAACATTTATGAGTTTTATTGTTTTTGTGATTTTTATGGATTTTTATTTATTTTAAATTTTTAAAAATAGACTAAAAATAAAGTTTTTATTTTAAATATCATTTTATTTTTAAAAAATACCATTGACCACAGAGAGCCCAAAAAATATTTTTTTTATAATTTTTCTATTATATTTTGATTTTTAAAAATCATTTAAATGTCAAAAATGATGTTTATCTTTAAAAATCAACTTAAGTTATCAAATGAACTCAAATTATTTTGAAATTTTTATGGTAATTGCTCTGGATTATAAATAACAGTGGAGATTAAAAATCAAGTCATTTAAATGTTTATACTTTCAAAATTAATTTCCTTAATGATTTAGAGTTTATGAAAATTGAGTAAATTTTAAATGACTTGACCCATGAAATTATTTTCAAAAGCTCCTCTGGTCATGGTGGACTTTCCAAAATTTTCTTGGAATTTTCTAATCAACATGCTAATTTTCATGATTATTTTAATCAAATAATGTACATAGACTTGAAAAATATTATCCTCTGTCTATGGACCTTCTCTGACTTTGAAAAAATCAGAGAATGTTCTTCTTGAGAGAGGCTACAATATGCCAAAAATTCAAGCTATGATGATAAGTCTACATGCATGGAGAATCAAAATATTCAAATCAATATTTAATTAATTAAAAATAAAATATGCATCACATGGACTTAAAATTATTCCCACATTATTTTCCTCTGTTCACTGAGCAAGAAGATATTTTTATTTTATTTTTGTGATTTTTCTACACAAAGTTATGGATTTTTCAAGTTAAGGGAGTTTAAAGAAATAGGAAAAGCTTATTTTTCTACTTATCCACGCGGTGCCCCGTCAACCTACGACAGCTCAGAAGCTCCACGCGGCGCGCTCCCATTTGATGCCGCCGTCCATGCCAGCAGCCACACATCCCACTGTTTGTTTAAAGAAGCACTATCTGGCTTCATCTTGGTCATCCATTTGATACACGCTTGATCAAACGACTCCTCATCATCGTTCCCGATAGAGTGATCCTGTGACCGTCCACACTAAACCCTAAGATCTCAGTCTAGACTCAACCAAATCACCTTGGGTTTGATCCTATAAACTCGTCTAAGTGAGGTGAACAGATCCATATGATAATGATGCAATTAAATTAAGCCTAATCAAATGGAGAATCAAAATAGGCTCGAGAGGGAGAGAAGTTTTATACCTTTGCTCTGAGAAGTGAAGCTTCAATCAGAGGGCCTTGGCACGTTTGTTGGGGTCCAAGGAGGCTAGGGATTAAACCTCTTGCTGTGGTGTGAGGCCTATATATGACTTCATATATGACTTCAATCACGGCCGGATTTGGGTGCTGGTCTAGAGCTATGGTAGAAGCTCTGTGAGAGGGTAATTTGATGAGGCTTTTGCTTCTTTCACTGTTGTGAAGGTGTGGGTAGAGTTAATTTTAGTTTTGTGGAGTGTGGAGGTGTAATGAGTTCTGTCCTGGTTTTGGGTAAAGGTTTGAGCCCAAAATTAAGCTTCCACAGTGGAATTCAATGGGGGAGGAGGGTTGGATTGCACTGAGGGGATCTTAGAGAAGCTTTGTGAGAAGTTTGGGAGGCTCTCTCAAAGAAAATTTCAGCACTTAGTTTAACGGCCATGGAAGTGGCCTTTTATTAAAATGGAATTATGGTGGTTGGTGAGGGGGATATAGAGGGCTTAGGTGGAGGGCAGAGGAGCTCTACAATTCAATTTGGCTGAGCTGGCCTCTAGGTTTGATTTGGGTGAAGTTTCTTGTGGGTGGCTCTCAGTTTGGCCATTTTCCAGCCACTAGGCTGGCCTGCCGACCAGGGGGAGGTGGCTAGGTGCTCAGGGCATCCAGAGGAATCTATCACAACAATTTAATGCAAATGTGTTTTGATTTGGCAAGGATATCATAAGCATGTGTATTTTTGGGAATAAGATCCCTTAATTTGGGGGACTTATGGTCCATGGCTCATCTAGCTTGGGTTAGATGTGTTTTTTCTCAACCTAGATGTGTTTTGGCTCAACCTTAGGGGTCAACTAATGTTTGAGGTGGAGTTAATTTGGTTGTTTTAAGGTGGTTAGGTCACATTTAGTGCATGAGTCCAAGTGGGTGCAAATGACAAAATCTTTGGTTAGGTCTAGGCTAGCCATGTCAATTGCTCAAATAAATTTTGAATTTGGTGTGGATGATCATAATGAATAACTTTAGTGAAGGATGGAAGTGGTTTTGAGCTCAATTGAAGGGTATATTTGAGGGAATTTTGAATTTTAATCAATTTGGTCATGTTGGGCTAAGCTTGGGTCTAGCTTGAGCTAACCATGGGCTAATTCCAAATTGATTGTTGTAAATGGTCAATAGGGACCCCATGAAGAGTTTTCAACATGACTTGGATGCCAATTTGGGGGTTAAAGCAATCAATTGGGTAAAATTTGGGGACTTTGCCAATTTGGGGCTAAATTTAGGAATTTTGGATTTTGGCAAAAATCAAATGGATTTGAGGCTTCACCAAGGCCAATTTATGGTTGATTTTGATGTGTAGGAATGTTATAAAGATTTTTTAACATTAATTGGGACCAATTGACTAGGTTTTGTGACCAAAATTGGGGGTTTGACCTATACAAAAATTGGAATTTGAGTTGAATTTAGCTTAGATTTGGTCTAGTTTGGCCATATTAAAAGTGAATTTGAGTTTAGGATTGAAATTTTGGTAAATTAAGATCAAATTGATTGGCATTTGAGTTGAACTTGGGGAAATTTGAGCCTTTAAAGAGCAATTTGGGGGTTTTTATCAAAGATAGTCAAATTGGCCAAATTGGGTCATGTGATAGTTGAAAAAAAATGAAATTGAGAATATTTGGAAGGTTTTGGGATTTTGTTGGGATTTTTGTTTGAATTTTTGAATTTTTGGGATTTTTTGTAATTTTTGGAATTTTGGGCTAAGGAGGGGGCATTTGGGTAATTTGGTGATTTTTGGTGATTTTGGGTAATTTGGGTGTTTTCAAGGTGTTTGAAATGATTTTTTAGCAAGTTTGGGTATTTTGGCTACATTTGGAGATTTTGGCCAAATTTTGGGTCCCAAGGGTATCTGGGTAGTTTGGGGAATTTAGGGGCAATATGGTAGTTTGGGTATCTTAGTAGAGTTGGAGTACCAACCACCATAAATAAGTCATGGACCAATAAAAGCCCCATTTTGGGTCCTCTATGTACAGAGACACCCCCTGGCAGGGGGCAATTGGGTTGAGGAAACCACCTACAGAAGTCTCCCAAAAGCATCAAGGGACCAAAGCCTAAAGGTTCTGGGTTTAGGGTAATGAGTGATTGTGAGTGCAAACAAGTGCCTTAGCTTTAGACCAACTCTCAGGGTCAACCCTAGGTCCAACAGTCCTAAGGGTGAATCATCTTGAGTTTGCCCCATAGTGAACCCATCTACTAAGTGCTAGAGGTTAGGACTAATATGTGGAACTTCTAGTTGAGTAGACAAGAGTTTGAAATTTCTAATGGTAAGGGCTCCTTGTCTATTCTTCTAAGAATAGTCAATAGGAAAGTCCTATGGTTAGACCTTAGGCTACTAAAGAGGAAAAACTGAACCTTAGTCAACTAAAATTGAGGACAAGAAATGGACCCCCAATAGGTGTGGTGTGCCGGGCAAGCACACCGCACATATTGGCGTTGACCGACAAGATCAACTAAAACCAATACAAACTCCTAAGTCAACTGACCTAGAAGTATGTGTAGAGTTGTGTGTATGTGTTTTTTTTATTTCCGTCGGGGATAGTGGCGGGTGCATATCTGATCAAGAAGTAGGGACTCTCGCTGGGGATTGGAGAGTGGATTTTGAGTTATGAAATTTTGGAGATTTCTAGAGGATGGGAATCAATATGCAAATGCTCATCATGAGGTGGGAATTAAAATTTAAGTATCAATTCCAAAAAGAAGGGAAGAGTCGGAATTTAGGTACCGACCTCAAAAGATGGGAATCAAATTTTAGGTATTGATCCAAAAATGAGACTTGAAATCCAAAAATGAGACCCAAAAATGAGACTTGAAATTTAGGTATCAATCTTAGGGAGAGAGTCAAAATTTAGCCATAAACCTCGAAAGATGAGAATTAAAATTTAGGTACTGATTCAAATATGAGATTTGAAATTTAGGTTTCAATTCTGAGATGAGAGTCAAAATTTAAGTATCGGCCTCAAAAGATGAGAATCAGAATTCAGGTGCTGACTCAAAAATGTGAGAATGGAAATTTAGGTATAAATTCCGAGAAGAGAGTCAAAATTTAGGTATCGACCTCGAAATATGAATATCAGAATTTAGGTACTAAGTTGAAAGGAGAATTGAAATTTAGGTATCAATTCTGAGAAGAGAGTCGAAATTTATGTATCGACCTCGAAAGATAGGAATCAGAATTTAGGTACTTATCCGAAAATGAGAATTGAAATTTTGGTAACAATCTTAGGAAGAGAGTCAAAATTTACGTATCGACCTTGAAAGATAGGAATCATAATTTAGGTACTGATTCAAAAATGATAATTAAATATTAAGTATCAATCTCAAGAAGAGAGTCAAAATTTATGTATCGACCTCGAAATATAAGAACCAGAATTTAGGTATTGACTTGAAAGGAGAATTGAAATTTAGGTATCAATTCTGAGAAGAGAGTCAAAATTTAGGTATCGACCTCACCCTCGAAATATAAGAACCAGAATTTAGGTATTGACTTGAAAGGAGAATTGAAATTTAGGTATCAATTCCGAGAAGAGAGTCAAAATTCAGGTATCAACCTCAAAAGATATGAATTAGAATTTAGGTACTGATCCAAAAATGAGAATTGAAATTTAGGTATCAATTCTGAGAAGAGAGTCAAAATTTATGTATCGACCTCGAAAGATATGAATTAGAATTTAGGTATTGATCCAAAAATGAGAATTAAAATTTAGGTATCAATCTCAGGAAAGGAGTCAAAATTTAGGTATCAACCTCGAAAGATAGGAATCAGAATTTAGGTACTGATCGAAAAATGAGAATAGAAATTTAGGTATCAATATCAGGAAGAGAGTCGAAATTTAGGTATCGACCTCGAAAGATAGGAATCAGAATTTAGGTACTGAATCGAAAAAGTGAGAATTAAAATTTGGGTATCAATCTCAGGAGGAGAGTCAAAATTTAGGTATCAACCTCGAAAGATAGGAATCAGAATTTAGTTACTGATTCAAAAATGAGATTTAAAATTTACGAAGAGCTTGTGGAGTTGAATTTGCAGAAGTGTGTCATGTTAAAACGTTGATTTTGTTGAAGAAGAGTTGTAGAGCTTTGTGGGGTTTTGTGCAGTATACAAAATTCTGGGGATGTGAAGAGAGTTAATGCAGATAAAGATGGTCGTGCTGCGCGCACAAAGAGTAAGAAACTCTGAAAATGAGAGAATCAACTCAACAGATTTTTATCACATTTAATTTTTCAAAATATGTCTTTAAAGTTTTAATTTTAATTGGTTGATTTTTTTTTAAAAAAGATTGTTTTGTTGTTTATTTATCGGTGATTATTTTTATTTAAATTTTATTTATTGTCAAAGATTTGTTGTTTCATTCTTTTTTATTGAAACTCTGAACCAACACGTGGTTCGTCATCTATCCCACAAAAAGGCAACTGACAAAAAGGCACATTCCTAAGAAAAAAATTTCATTAATATGCTTCAAACTAAATATCACAGATCGAACAATGGCTAACACTTCAAGAGGTACAATATATAGTCTGTGTCAAAATACATTCAGACATCTCATGCTATGAATACATTGTAGGCTGAATATATCAAATACATATCAAGTTGCTTAAAAAGGTGAACCCTCTAACCTTTTGTACTAGGTATGACGAGCTCCTGATTAAGCAGACCTTCTAAGTCATGCTCCAGGATAGGAGTAGGATAAGAGTTCCCTTTGCATGTACTTAGAGGTACAGCCCTCTCATAGCTCGTACGGCAATTACTCTTCCAGTTTCAGGTCTGGCGGAAATCTATATGGCACTTTGTTGTCATCCATACTGCGGAAAGTCACAGACACCCTACGGTGTCGTACCCCTGGAATGAAATGTTTGGCGACATCTGCACTGTTTCCTTTAAGAACGAGCACTGAAATGACTGGTACTACCAAACGGACTGGTACAGGAATCTCCACAGCACCTCTGAACTCACCAGGGCCGACGATATCGATCTCTTTTCCAAATAAAATATTGCATTTGCTCAGAAATGAGACCGTGTAGAATGGCCTCACAAAATCATGATGATCAATGTGTGGAGGAATGCAATCACCCTCTTCATAGATATTGATAATGCAACTATTGGGAATGTAGATAGCAGGTAGAATATTTTATTTGACCATTCTTTTGATCGTCCATTTTATCATTGGTAGTAGTGGATGCACTTGGTCGTGTCTGAGGATCCCAGTGGATTCCTCTGTCCGTCATTTGTGAAGTTATAACAACAGCCGCACTGGATGGTGATTATTCTCTTTCCTCCCATCCATTTCTTTAGCTCGGAATATGTTCTTTTCATGAGAAGGCCTGAAGGCCCGCTCGGCCTCTATCTCTTAAATTAAAGATACAGTCCAGAATGCTTCTTTCATCACTTTCGGAGAGAACCCTGGTATGCAGCTCTAGGCCTTCCAGTATATTGATGAACTTTCCCTGAACTTCTTCATAAAACTCAAATTCTCTTTTATTTACTTTACTTATCTTGTAGTATTCTATCATACCATGGGTTGGCAGCTGTCGCGGACGTTCATCCCTTCAAGCATTGGCAGGAACCCAAACTGGCGCTGGTTGATCTGGAGCATGTGACTCAGCCTCTAGCGGGATGTACAACCTTGGGCTCCACGGTACATAATGATCTGTCCCCAACGGGACATATGGCTCATCCATCATAAAATCTAAAGTCTGAGACCCATTAATGCTTGAAGTATACTCTTCCAATGTACTGAAATGTTGTAAATGTAGAACATTATAATCTGGGCATTCTACGAACGCACCCATGGATGATGTCCCGGCTGGTAATTTCAGCTGGTATTTCAGCATTGCACGTCGGGCAACCCTTGCATAAGACATCTGAAACTGAAAGTGTATCTGACTCTGTCTTGAACCACGGTTCTTCATCCGTGGTGGGTAAGCTAGCAGAAGTCTCTTTCAGGTCTGAATCATAAATATGGCCCTCATGGATAGGGTGAGCAAATTGTTCATCTCTCTTTAACATCTGCATTTTTGTCGTAGAAAAGCTCTCTGCTTCTTGCGGCTGGCGTTCCTGTGTTGCGTCCTGCGAAGCAAAGTACTAGGGAAGTAGTTTGTTATTGGAAGCTATTAAGCCTCCAACTGGTGTAGCTACTATGGAGGGCAGATGGTTGGGCCCTTCCATCGGATCTTGCTATATTATCACATTATTGCCTTTGTATGATACATTATCTTTAGCGGTCACTCTCAGTAGTGAAGGCAGTCCCTCTTTCTCTTTGTAGCTGACTACATCCATGAGAGGACCTCCGTAGTCCATGTCAACCTGGTTAAAATCCATGTTGAAGTGAATGGTACCACCCTGCGGCGCCATTTCCTCATTTAGTGTGAGGCTCCAACCATCCTGGAATGCAAAGATCAACCTCTGTCCCGACATTTTTTTGCAGACGACAAGAAAAATGTCAGTCGGCTGAAACTTTTCATGAACAAGAACAAAACAAAGTATTTGCTAAAGTAAATTTTAGTTTTTTTTGGTGAAATGAATTGTTTATTTTATGTATGAGTTTTGTTTAAATTTTTGTGGAACATTATACTCAAAAGTGGAAAGGAGAAAATTAAAGTTTAAAATTTCTTTCTCAAAATTTTTATTATATTGAGGTTAATTACAAAATTTGGACCCGTTCATAGACATTTGGCCACATAGATAACCCTAAAACAATCAAAATTTCAAAGCAAGTAGAGGCAATCGGTGTTACGTTGCGTAATAAGTTTTCAGATATTATCGGTTTATTGGTAACATAGGTCTTTCGCCTTGGAAGTCCACTAACTGGTAGGCTCCTGGTAGGCTCCTCATTTCAATGACAAATGGTCCCTCCCATGTTGGCTTGAATTTTCCACCTATTTTGCGGCGTGTAAGAATAGGCTTGCGGCGTGTAAGAATAGGCTCGGCGTGTAAGAATAGGCTTTTTGAGCACAAGTATGAGGTCACCAACTTTAAATGTCCTCGGGCGGGCCAATTTATCATGGGCTTGTACCATCTTAGTCTGGTAAAGCTCTAAATGTTGCTGTGCTTCTAGTCATTTTCCCTCGAGATTCTCCAGTTCTTCAAGTCTGAGTTTTGCGCTTTCTTCCGTTGTGAGTTGATTGACAACGGCGAATCTGAGAGATGGTGTCAAGATTTCTAGCGGTAGCACGGCCTCGGCTCCGTACACGAGCATATACGGTGTACACTGAGTGGGAGTCCTGAAAGTCATCCGGTAGGCCCAAAAGGCCTCTAATAGTTTGTTGTGCTAATCCCTTTTGTTTTCATTTAGTGTTTTCTATAAAATCTGTATGAGTATTTTATTGAATGCCTCAGCCAGACCATTTACTTTGGGATAGTAAATCATAGAGTATCTCCAATCTATCCCATGTATTTTGATGAAATTGTTGATCTTTGTGCTTCTAAAAGTTATCCCATTGTCGGAAATTATTCTTCGTGGTACTCCGAAATGGTAGATGACTTGGCTTTTGAAAAATTTAAGGATGTGCTGTGTCGTAACCTCACGTAACGGTACTGTCTCTGCCCATTTGGAGAAGTAATCTATAGAGACAAGTATAAACCTGTTTCCTTTTGAGGATGGAGGGTCTATTGGACCTATTATGTCCGGACCCCAACACTCAAATGGCCATGAGGCAACAGTTGGGTGTAGCATATTTGGAGGCTGGTGTAAGACCAACCCATGCACTGGCATTAGTGACATCTTCTGGCTGCATCCATGCAATCGGACATCATTGCTGGCCAATAATACCCGAGTCTTTTAATCTTCATCTTCATTTTCGGCCCTGACTAGTGAGTGCCAGACAATCTGGCATGTACCTCTATGAAAATATTTTGTTCTTCGGCTCTGCTCAAACATCATAGCCACATCTGGTCAAATGATCTTCTGTCAAATGATCTTCTGTAAAATGATCTTCTGTAAAGAACATTTCCCATCAGGGCATAAGACATAGCCCTTCTTGTGATGTAGTGGACCTTAAACTTGTCTTCTGGTACCTTTCTAGTATGCAAATATTCTATTAATGGCTTGCGCCAATCTTCATTGATGTCTGCAATTGTATTTATTGTTTCTTCTTTTCCAAGCTTGTGTAGAAATTTGAAGTCAATCCGAGACAAGACTCATCTTCCCCCTACACTGTGACTTCAATGGAATCCTCCGGGGGACACACCATTTCCTTAGCAAGTTTTTGTTAAAGCATCAGCATGAGCATTATCTCTGCTAGGAATCCGGTAGAAAGTTATAATAGGAATCTGCTCCAGGAGCTTCATCGTTTACTGATGGTATTCTGCTAATCTTGGTTTCAAATTTCTATATTGTCTGGCGACTTGCTGGATGACGAGTTGAGAGTCGCCATAAACGACAATGTTTGTTATATCCATTGAGATTGTCATTTCCAACCCGGTGATTAAAGCTTCATATTCTGCGTTATTGTTGGTGCATGGCTCTGTCAGGTGGTATGAGAACCTCATCATACCCTTATTTGGTGTGATAAAGATCAAACCAACCCCTGCTTTGCCTGGTATAACTGTGCCTAATCCTTTGTCTTTTCTAGCTTATGAAGCACCATCAAAGTAAATCTCCCAGCGTTGTGCACTGGATAATTGCTTTTGTAATACTTGCTCGTCTGGTAACTCATAAATGATAGAGGACCCAGCTGGCAGTGGGTGTACAGCGAGAAAGTCTGCTAGTATCTGTCCCTTGATAGCACGGAGGGGAACAAAAGTTATATAAGCAATAAGATCATTGACCATCTTGCTAGACATCCGGAGAGTGTTGGTCGGGTCATCAAGTATTGCAATGGATTAACTTTCGAGATCAGGGTAATCTTATGAGAAAGCATGTAATGCCTAAGCTTTTGGGCTACAAAAATTAAGGTCAGACAATGCTTCTCAATAGGTAGATACCCTCCATCAATAATAGGTGACGACTCAAGTAGTAGAGCGCATTTTCTTTACCCTCATCATTGACTTGGGCTAAGAGGGCTAAGAGGCTAAGAGGGCTCCGAGAGAGTCATCTAAAGCCGCAATATAAAGTATCAACGGTTTCTCTGGGATAGGGGCTGTTAAGACAGGAGGTGTCATTAAATGTTGCTTAACATCCTCGAAAGCCTGCTGACATTTTTCTTCCTAAATAAATTGGGCGTCCTTTTTAATTAATGCCGATAAAGGCTGACACCTACCTGAGAGATTAGAAATAAAGCGTCTCAGATATGCCAACTTCCCTTGGAGGAAGGAAAGTAGTTGTTTCAAGGTTTTAGGAGCAGGTATTTCTAAGATAGATTTAATCTTATCCGGGTCGATCTTGACTCCCCGATGACGGACAATGAATCCCAGAAGTTTCCCAGAGGTAACACCGAAGGCGCACTTTAAGGAATTCATTTTAAGGTCATATCGTCTTAACCGTTCAAACATGATCCTAAAATCATACAAATGGTATATTTTCCGTTTACTTTTGATGACCAAATAATCCACGTAACATTCTACTTGGTTGTGAATGAGGTCATAAAAAATCTTCGTCATTGCACGCTGATATGTTGTTGCAACGTTCTTTAGGACGAACGACATCACTGTGTAGCAGAAGATTCCAATAAATTCCAATCGGTGTTAGGTGTTATGAAGGTTGTAAGTGCTACATCCTCGGGAGCCATCTTGATTTGGTTGTATCCCGACGATCCATTCATGAAGGAGAAAATTTCATGTGTTAAAGAGATATCCACCATCATCTCTGGTATATGTAGTGTAAACTTATCTTTTGGACATGCTTTGTTCAAATCTCTGAAGTCGACATAAAGTCGACATAAACACAGATCAAACACAGATCTGTCCATTTTTCTTATTAACAGGTACAATGTTAGCCAACCATATGAGGTACTACTCCTCTTAAATAAAGTTGGCGTCTATCAATTTCTTCACCTTAGCGATGACTTGTTGTTCTATTTCGATGCACATTCACCTGGGAGCTTGTTTTACCGGGGTTATATTCTTGTCCAGCCCAAGTTTATTGATTGTAACCTCTGCTGATAGTCCTCGCATTTCGTTGTAGCTCCATGCGAAGCAATCTTTGAATTCTGTTAATAGTTTGATCAATTCTGAAGATTTTTCATCATTAAGTAGAGAACTTATAAATGTAGGCCGAGGTCGTTCTTCAGTACTGATATTAATCTCTTTCAATTTATCCCCAGTAGATTTAATTTCCTCCTCAAATTTTGGTGGAGCATCTTCTATCGATGTATTGGTTGCCGAGTAGATTCATCCTCTATGTCGAGGCAATCCTCTTCTGATTCCCCAGTAACAACCATGCAAAATTCAGAATCATCAACTTGTCCGACTGTACCAAATCTGAGATCCTCTTTCGATTTTGGATTTTGAATTTTAGCAATCCATTGTTTTTCAAAAGTTGAAACTTATCTTTTGGCATTTATTTTAGTTAGTGTCCCTATTAAATTAACTTTTGAACACAAGGCAAGAAGTAACTGAAAGGAAATTCCATTAATTCACTAGAATCAACATCCAAATTTACATGTTTTTCAAGCTTAGTAGAGGTAGAAGCAAGGTAAAATTTGATCGGCTTTGAACCAACCCTATAGACAGCCTTGACCTCTAAACTCTCAACCTTTTAACCTTTTGAGTCTCAACCTTTTGAGGGAAAATCGGAGTGAGGGTCATAGCATTCACATAGTGGTTTATCCGATCATACATTGTTTCATATTCATTCTTTTCTGTATCTTCAAAGGATATATCGTACTGAGGTCTCTTCCTTCATGTCATTATTATTTCATCTTCAGAACTGTCTTCATCACCAATGTTGATAGTTGACCTTGTCCGTTCAACAAGTAAACTGATCCTTCCTCGTCCACATCCCCGGCCTCAACCTCGGGTACATTAAAGGGGTGCACGAACTAAAAGAAACCTTGACCAACTCGTTCTAAGGGAGTGGTGGATGATCGCTGAAGCAGAGTTGAATGACCTCCTCTTTGTGATTTTTCTTAATCTTCATCTTTGTTTGTGATAACTTCACGAGAGAAGACATACTTGTTTGGAGGCGCGTAAGGCGCGTAGTAGGCAGCGTCTTCGTGGACATCAACTTCATGCACTGAAAATGGTTGTAGGTCTCCCTTGATGCAATTTTCTTGACCATGTTTTCGATATTTAATGCACTGATGTAGGGATGATGAAACCATGTTATCATATTGTGCTCATA
>NW_018164765.1:609349-609730 GCF_001263595.1 Phalaenopsis equestris | reverse complement strand
TAATGTAATTGAGTAATGTAATTGATCCGAGGGATCTTTCTCCCTTTTGGTTGAATCCTCTTAACATCATCTTATCGGTCATAAGCTCTTGAGCTTCAAGATCCAATTCGGCCAATGTCCGTAGGCTCATCAAGTTAAGAGATGCTCCAGAATCCACCAAAACTCTGGATAACACAAATCTGCCGATGTTGACGGAGATGTATAGTGGACGGTTGTGGTCGGCGGTACCAAGCAGCAAGTCTTCATCTGTGAAGGTTATCCCTGGCTATTCTTTCAATGAGCAAAATTCATCTGAGGATGTGCTGGCCAACTGAGCTAAGCAAATTTTTGGGTCAAGCAAAGCTGTAACTAGAGATTCTCTCATCTCCTTTGACAAGATTA
>NW_018164765.1:608162-609339 GCF_001263595.1 Phalaenopsis equestris | reverse complement strand
ACAGAGACTCTCTCATCTCCTTTGACAGGATTAGAGCGTCGTAGATGCTTAATCGGGCCGAAAACTTTCTAAGATGAGCTAGCACGTTGTATTCTACTTTCTACGATCCTCCAATTTTATCTTGATCATGTGGTTCTTCCACTGGTGGAGATGGGGGTATCTCTTCTCGAGTCATTATCTGTTTCCCTTTGTCTATTGGAGTTGTTCTTGGTGGTAACACTTTTCCGCTCCTTAAGTTAACTTCTGTGATTTTTTCTTCTTGAGATATCATTATTGAATCTTCCAGTGACTTTTCCTCTCCATCAGAAAGATCTAAGTTGATGGTAAGCGGTGTACCGTGATGCTCGAGAGTTGGCTGCTCGTTATCGATGCTGCCGTAAGCGGTATTATTGATGTCTTCTTTAGACTTGATAATGAGTTCATCAGGCTCGAGTATGATTTGAGGATCATTTTGGGGATCGAGATCGAAGCTAGATTGGTCACAATCAGTTAGGTTATCACCAGAAATAGTTAAAACATAGCCGAAATCACAATCCATTATATTCATAAGATCTGGAGGGACAAAAAGACAATCATACAAAGTCAAGGGTTCGAGGATTTTCTTCCCCAAATCTAAGATAACCAATCTAGTAGAGGCAGCCCCTATCCTACCCCCGTGCTATCAATCTTTGTAGTGACGCTTTTCTTCTTCTTCTTTGTCCTTGACGATGACGGATCTCCTGACGAAACCATCTTCTCGGGCTTGGTATGTTACAGACTCTGAATGGAGGCTTGTTTTGATGCAGACTGGATCTTATTCAATATTTTCTTAGATGATCTGCTCCATACCTCATTCCATTCTTCTTCGGTATTAGTTGAAGCTTGTTTCGATGAATCCTAAATTTGATTAAGGACCCTCTTGAGTTCATGCCAACTCTATTTTGACATACAGATCAATTGGGGAGATTGGCTCAGCAGTCATTTTGGGGATCGAGATCGAAGCTAGATTGGTCACAATCAGTTAGGTTATCACCAGAAATAGTTAAAACATAGCCGAAATCACAATCATTATATTCATAAGATCCTGGAGGGACAAAAAGACAATCATACAAAGTCAAGGGTTCGAGGATTTTCTTCCCCAAATCTAAGATAACCAATCTAGTAGAGGCAGCCCCTATCCTACCCCCGTGCTATCAAT
>NW_018164765.1:604244-607770 GCF_001263595.1 Phalaenopsis equestris | reverse complement strand
CATTTTTCTATAGTGTGCCCAAGCGACCGGCGGTATGGGCAATAATTTGGTTCATTCTTTTTATCCACCTCTTCGGGCTTCTTTAGATTGGGTAGTTTAAATTCTGGTTTCTTCATCAGACTTCTGAATATTTTAGGTATAGCTTCGTCCTTGAAAGAATACACAATTTTTTGTCACTCCGACAGGGATATTCTTTTATCCCCTGTTCGAGGTGATCCATCTTGAGGTGGCCACTGGTTGGATTGACTATTCTGTTTCTGAGAGTGCTGCGACAAAGACTGGCGTTGCTCTTCTGCATATATATTTTTTGGTTACTTTCCTTTGTTGACGGTCGCTACTACTCCCGATTTCTTCTCGACCACTTTGGTCACCTTAGCCTTTTCATGTGGCTCCATGTGCTTTACTTCCTCTTGAAGACTGCGGGCTTTACTTATAGCTTCTCGAAGGATTTGATGGTGAGTCCCTTAAGCATGAAAGCTACTGGCCCATGAATGCTCTTGAGTAAAATTTTAATAGCATGATGTTTTTGTAGCTGAGGTTCACATTTCATGCTAAGGTTTCTCCACCTCAAAATATACTCTACCAATAATTTTGCTAGGCTTTTGCTTTTCCATCATGAGCTCTCCAATAGACACATGATGTTGTGCCCCAGAAAATATTTTCACAAATAACTATTCTAATTCAGAAAATATTTTCACTGACCCATTGGTTAAGTCAGCGTACCAGTCAAAAGCAATTCCTGACAAGCTGCTGACAAATTGCTGGCAGAGTAGAGCTTCATTATTTTTAGTGTTTCCACAGATGGCTTGGAAATGTTTTTTATGTTGTATGGTATTTTCAGTCCCATTGAATATCTTGAAGTTTGGGGCCACAAAACCCTTGGGTAAAGGCACGGCATTGAACTCCTCCGGGTAAGGTCTACCCTTCGAAATTGATGCACCACCCTTGGATTGGGCTAAGGCGTCCAACACTTGTTCAACCATTTTTTCTGGCATGGCACTTGAGGGAGAATCTTTCTGAATTAGCCTCTCTTTTTTCATCTATAATGTGTATGATTCTGGCTGATTAATCTCTGGAGAAGCCAATTATGGTGCTTGTGATTGCCCCTGAATGGTGGCCATCGTGTTCATAGCTGGAGTCATTTATTCTATTCGTTTCTCTAATAGACTAACTTGCTCATCCCTTAGGAGGATAACCCTACGCAGCTCATCTACGGCATTCTCTTTGGTGTGAAGTTGAGCCTCGCACGTAGATGCGGTGGCTCTAGTTTTGATCACGTGGACATCCATGAAATCCTCCTCCAAGTAATCATTGTAATCAAAATTTTCATTATCGTTCATTAAAAATTTTCATTATCGCTATCGACGGAAACTCCGTGTTCTCAAGCTAACTCGGAAATCTTGATCATAAGTTTCTCAACTTTCTCTTCAATTTTCAATTCCTTGATCGCTTTAAGATTTGGAGTGCCTTGATGGACATCCTCTATTTGTTCCTCTATCTCGCTGGTTATTGTCGCGATGATGTCAGATATTTCAGACACTCGTTTCATTTTCTGTCCTGTAGGCTCACTGGACTGTATTGGTGCAGCGACCTTAGGTACCCATACCTTTTTCTTTTTCGATGATGATGTCTCAGGACGGAGTGCCTTAGTAGAAAAATTGGTATGTCGAGGGAAAGTATGCTCCCCGTGGTGTGGATCGGCTATAGTGCCAGGTAATTGTCTTATCTTTACCTTTGGGATTGTAAGAATGTCTCCATGATGGGTGACGGGTAAGATTTTCAGACCCGGTCTTGACTTAGCCGGTCGACGACTTGCGGTCTTGGTGGCAGTATAATCAGTAATAATTACTACAATATCAACTTTGTTCCCCAAACGAAACCAAACGGGGATGCGGGTAGGTGGAACTCCAACTGTCTTGTGGGATTGTCTGGAGGATTTGACGCCCTTCAAAATTTCCTTCTTCATGCAAGGAGAACTTCCATCTCCCACTCATTTAAGTAACTTGCTAACCAAACATCCTTCTTTGGTAGCAAGCCTTCTGAAAATAGCATTAACTTGATTGATAAGCGTGAACTTCTTTCTCTTCTCACCGTGTCCATGAAGTGATGATAATGGGACAACAATCCTTCATATACTCTCATATCCCTTGGTATCTATCAGAGGATGGAATCTACTTCCTTACAAGAGTGGATAAATTTCTGGTAACACTTTTTCAACTTGACGAGGCTCCTCCTCAAGAGGTTTTTGCTTGGAAGCCTGGGATTTAATGGCCCTCCTAACTTTTCTGTTACGGTTCCACCTTTGAGTTCGGGTCAGCGGTACAGCCCTTGAACGTGATCTGAATTCAAACACGGGTGGTGGGACAGTTAATTAACTACTGAGGGTGGGACAATTAATCCCTCAGTCAGATCTTCAAAGATCATCACTTCTTTCCCCTAAGCAGCAGCGGGGCTAGTAGGTTTGGCGGGTGCTGCGACTGCAGTAGTTTTAGACTTCTTGCAGGTAGGGAAGTCTTGAAGGCAGTTCAGGTTGAACTCTGCAGATGGCTCCTGTATTTCTGGAGCAGCGATCTTCATTACTACAAATGGGGCTTTCCCGAGGATGATTTCGAAATCCTCAAACCTGGCTTCAAATTTGATGGTAGGAGCGAGGTTACGGGCTTCATGGCTTGTTGACAGGTTGCAGGAAAAGGTCAGCATTAGGTAGGCCATTGTAGCAGGCTTTAAAAACAGAAAGTTTCAGGGTTAGCTATATGACAAAAAACCTCGTAATTTTTAGTGCAAGCACTGAAAGTAGAGGTTGATCTGTAGACCGGGCGGGTCTTAATTTATGGGTATTTTAAAATCTTGTTAAAGAAAATGTGTGAAATTTAATTTAATATAAGAAAATTTCAAAGTGCGCGCAGCACAATACAATTTGGTTTAATTTGCAAAATAGCAAATCAAATTTGGGAGAGAGATGTGAGGTATTTTAGGACCCAGTGCAGGACCTATTTAGTGGCAGAAAATGCCCAGGTGGAACTAGTCCACCGACACACCTATTAGGGGGTCCAACCCCTCATGAAAATTTAAAGAGTCCTTAATGGCCTTCTGAACCCCTCCTGAAGTCCAAAGAGTTGGTTGTATCTTCCCAAGATAGAAATGGGTAAAATATGCCAACGAAAGAAGGGTAATTTGGTCCAAGAGGGACATGAAGAAATTACCAATGTGTGAAGATAATATTTCTTGATTTGTATGGAGAGAAAAGCTTGTCCCCAGCAGAGTCTCCAGAAGCTGTCAGAGCTATTTTTGGTTTGGGGAGTTGCCCGTAAGAAACTGTCGTTCACCGGAATCAAAATCCCGTAGCCCGCTTTGGAAAGACGTTTTAATTTACATGTATATTTAGTTTTAGAAAAATAAATATGAAATCAAACTGACCCCATATTTTTCATTGTTTAAATGAAAGAGCGCTATACCTCAAATCCTGTATCTATCCCAAAGGATAAAAACAAGACTTGAGGATGAGGCTCGATCAAATAAACTAAGG
>NW_018164765.1:589705-604220 GCF_001263595.1 Phalaenopsis equestris | reverse complement strand
GTTTATATTAAGTTGGGTTCGGACATGCTTCCTATAAGGGCAAGCCCCTATAGTTAACTACATCTTAAATGACCAAAGTCACCTAAGAAGACTCTTGATAAAAATCAAGAAATATTATCTTCAAGGAGTTTCAAAGAGTAGGAATTTTCAATGAGGTCGGACATAGAGGTGTGAAAGGGGATTGGTTCAAATTTGGAACATTTATTGTAGAATCCAAAAGAGGAAGTACTAGGGGATGTCATGGATCCAGAGGAGAACGCCGGTGACTTCCCAAGCTATCCTAATGTTTGGATTCAGTTTTGAGGAGAAATATTTAAGTATTTCATTCTGCCAATTTTATTAGTTAGGGCTTACATTCGTGTGAAACTATCACATAAATAGCCTGGAAGATGTGAGGGTTTAGGTGGTGACAAAC
Source organism: Phalaenopsis equestris (assembly GCF_001263595.1). Classification (NCBI taxonomy): domain Eukaryota; kingdom Viridiplantae; phylum Streptophyta; class Magnoliopsida; order Asparagales; family Orchidaceae; genus Phalaenopsis; species Phalaenopsis equestris. The sequence continues at coordinate 603,805 of NW_018164765.1, read as the reverse complement.
GATAACCTCGAAATCCTAAGATGAGTTAGGGCTTATATTGTGTAGTAGAACTATACGAAGGACAAAAGATAAGATGAGGACTTACGTTGCATAATAAAGCAACCTCGAGGTCATATGGCTTTGTTGTTTATATCTAAGGAAGGAAGATTGGTTTAGCTGAGAAGACATGTGTTGCTGTTGAAGATGGTCGTGCTACCCACCATGCTAGCTCCAAGCTCCTTATCGCGATGAGTTTGAGTTTTCTAGTATGTCGAGTTATGATGTCAAATCAAATGGCCCTATGGTTGAAGTTCTTTTAAATTTAATGAGGGCATATTAAAGTTAATTAGAGCGACACCGGTTAGGATCCTACGGTTCCCTCGTTCCTGCACTACTATTTTCTATTGGATTCACTTAGTCTAAATGAACTTACTAAACTCAACTTAATGAGTTCCATAATTTTATTTAGACCGTGGGAAGCCTCGTTAGCAACCGTAGGTTACCTCCTCCGAGGGATTCCCGATCATCTGATAGAGACATCATAATTTAGTTGCAACTGTAGTTTTAAGTGATGTTTGTGATTAAATTTTGAGTTGTCTTATATTTTGAATGTTGTGGTGGTGAATTTTATTCTGGTTGATTTTAGTCTTGGTTTTGGTTTTGGTTTTGGTTTTGTGGCTATCCTGATAGTTTTAGTTCTCATGAAAGGTGACATGCAAGTTTGCAGGTATAAAAACATAGTACGAAAGTACAAGAAAGACAACGATGAAAATTATAAAAGCGTACCTGGCGAGTCTTCTCGTTCCACCATCTAAAACTCAAAATGCATGTTAAGGCAGTTTATATAGAGACAAAAAGTATGGTTTTGGTAGTTTTCCTAATCCTATGTCATATCTTGGTGGGTCCTTAGGAGTTTAATTAAGGATGAATTTGTCAAGAAAAACATATTAAGTTTAGTAGATCTTCAAGATATCCAACAGATCTAGAGAAAGAAGCATGTCCATGCTACTCTCTCGCTGTCTGGTAGAAAATCCCAAGTTCTTTTAAATTTATTATGTTGCTTAATAATTCATCCTGTAAATACCCTTAATGCTAAGTGAACACTGATGTCTCAATTATTCCTAAGAGTAAGGTAATTATCATCTGTAATTTAATTGTGAAAATTATGTGGGTGAAGACTCCTAAAGAGGCAAGTTAGTGTTATTGGAACACTTGACCAAATTTTGGTCCTAATTAGGCTTGTAGTGCTTGAAAGATTTTTTAATTTTCAATGTTATTTATTTTTCTAATCCTCTTTTAAATGAAACTTGATTTAACCTTAGTCACAATTAAGCCCTTAAAACCTAGGTGAGTGTCTTAATTAGTTTTGAAAAGGTTAGGCTTTAGGTGGTCATGATTCATGATTTGAATTTTATTTGAAAATTAAAATAGCGGTATTAAATTGATTAATTATTGACTTCAAAACTCATACCCCTAAGTCCTTGGTTCATTTTATTTTAACAAACTTCCCAAATTTTAATAATTTAGAAATTTATTAATCTATCTTATTTATTAATGAAATTTATTAATCTATCTTTTCAATTAAGAAAGTGAGATTGGTTTCTACCAATTAACCCCTTGTGTTTCAAACATCCAAATTAAAATCAGGGTTACCCATTTCCCTCTTAAATTAAGCCTAAATGTTAATTAATGCTAATTTTCTAAAATGCTAATTTTCTAAAATTACCTAATTTTCTAAAATTACACATTTGCCCCTATGGCTTTAACACTTCATAATTTGTTAAATTCAATTAAAATGACTTTGAAATATTTATTCTACCTCATTCTTGTGTCAATTAAGACATCGGAGGTTAATTTATTTATAAAATTATTTTCATACAAAAATAAGATTTTTCAAAGAAAATTCGTAACCTTACCAAGGTAACTCGTAATCCTTTGAAATTTTTACTGGAGATAGACCTAGATCAGAGAAGCCTTTGGAACAAATTTCATGATTTTTTGAATTTTATCTGAATTTAAAAAATTTTCTTAAATTCTCTGGTATTTATTAAATATAAAATATTTTAAATTGGAAAAATTAAGTTTTGTACTTTTGAAAAGTCACCCTAAGATCAGAGAACTCAAAGAAGAAGATTTCACATTTTTTTAAATTTTATTTGATTTATTGGTATTATTCTTAATGAAAACTCATTTTTAGCCTTTAAAATCATTTTTAAGAATTTAAAATTCAATATCTTTATTTAAAAAATCAGGAAAAATATTATCTAATGGTTCCTAAGTGCTTAGGAACCAATTTAGAATATTTCCATGAGTTTTATTATTTTTGTGATTTTTATGGATTTTAATTATTTTAGATATTTAAAAATAGGCTAAAAATGATGTTTTTATTTTAAATATCATTTTATTTTTAGAAAATACCCCTGATCACAGAGAACCCAAAAAATAAGTTTTTATAAATTTTTTATTTATATTTTTATTTTTAAAAATCATTTAAATACCCAAAATAATGTTTATCTTTAAAAATCAACTTAAGTTATCAAATGAACTCAAAATATTTTGAATTTTTTATGGTGAGTTCTCTGGACCATAAGTAATGGTGGAGATCAAAAATCAAGTCATTTAAGTTTTATATCTTTCAAAATTAATTTCCTTAATGATTTAGAGTTTATGAAAATTGAGTACATTTGGAATGACTTGACCCATAAAATTATTTCCAAAAGCTGCTCTAGTCATGGTGGACCTTCCAAAATTTTCTTAGAATTTTCTAATCAACATTCTAATTTCCATGATTATTTTAAGCAAATAATGCACATAGCTTTGAAAAATGTGATCCTCTGTCTAGAGACCTCCTCTGACTTTAAAAAAATCAGAGAATGTTTTTCTTGAGAGAGGCTACAATATGCCAAAAATTCAAGCTATGATGATAAGTCTACATGCATGAAGAATCAAAAGATTTAAATTAATATTTAATTAATTAAAAATAAAATATGCATCACATAGACTTAAAATTATTTCAACATTATTCTCCTCTGTTCATTGAACAAGAGGGTATTTTTATTCTTTTTTTGTGATTTTTCGACACAAAGTTAAGGATTTTGGAATTTAAGGGAGTTTAAATAAATAGAAAAAGCCCTATTTTTCTACTTATCGACGCGACGCCCCGTCAACCTACGGCGGCTCCGAGGCTCCATGCGGTGCGCTCCCATTTGATGACGTCGTCCATAGCTGCTGACTCAGCCCGTGGTTTATGTTTGGAAGCGCTGTCCGGCTTGATCTCCTCTGTCCATTCGATACACGCTTGATCAAAGGACTCCCCGTCATCGTCCCCGATAGAACAATCCCATGACCGTCCACATTAAAACCCTAAGATCTCAGCCTAGACTCAATTAAATCACTTCGGGTTTGATCCTATGGACTCGTCTAAGTGAGACAAACACATCCATACGGTTAATGGTTCATGAATCCAATCCTAAGCAAATGAAGAATCAAAATAGGCTCGAGAGGAGGAGAAGTTTTATACCTTTGCTCTGAGAAGTGAAGCTTCAATCATAGGGCCTTGGCACGTTTGTTGGGGTCCAAGGAGGTAGGGATTAAACCTCTTGCTGTGGTGTGAGGCTTAGATATGATTTCGATCACGGCTAGATTTGGGTGTTGGTCTTGAGCTATGGTAGAGGCTCTGTGAGAGGGTAATTTGATGGGGCTTTTGCTTCTTTCACTGTTGTGAAGGTGTGGGTAGAGTTAATTTAAGTTTGGTTGAGTGTGGACGTGTAATGAGTTTTGTCTTGATTTTGGGCAAAGGTTTGAGCTCAAAATTAAGCTTCCACAGTAGAATTTAGTGGGGGAGGAGAGATGGATTGCACTGAGGGTGGGTTTGATCCTATGGACTCATCTAAGTGAGGCGAAGAGATCCATATGGTAATCATGCAATTAATTAAGCCTAATCAAATGGAGATTCAAAATAGGCTTGGGAGGGAGAGAAGTTTTATATCTTTGCTCTGAGAAGTGAAGCTTCAATCAGAGGGTCTTGACACTTTTGTTAGGGTCCAAGGAGGCTAGGGATTAAACCTCTTGCTGTGGTGTGAGGCTTAGATATGATTTCGATCACGGCTAGATTTGGGTGTTGGTCTTGAGCTATGGTAGAGGCTCTGTGAGAGGGTAATTTGATGGGGCTTTTGCTTCTTTCACTGTTGTGAAGGTGTGGGTAGAGTTAATTTAAGTTTGGTTGAGTGTGGACGTGTAATGAGTTTTGTCTTGATTTTGGGCAAAGGTTTGAGCTCAAAATTAAGCTTCCACAGTAGAATTTAGTGGGGGAGGAGAGATGGATTGCACTGAGGGTATCTCAGAGAAGCTTTGTGAGAAGTTTGGGAGGCTCTCTCTAATATATTTTCAGCACTTAGTTTAACGGCCATGGAGGTGGCCTAAGGGCAAAGGGATGGCTCTCAAGGCCAATGTTTTAGTTTATTGTAATGCTTGGGTGGAGGGCAGAGGAGCTCTACAATTCAATTTGGCTGAGCTGGCCTCTAGGTTTGATTTAAGTGAAGCTCCATGGGTTTGGCTCTCAGTTTGGTCATTTTCTGGCCCCGAGGCTGGCCGACTGGCCAGAGGGAGGTGGCTAGGTGCTCAGGGCATCCAGAGGAATCTATCACAACAATTGAATGCAAATGTGTTTTGATTTGGAAAGGATATCTTAAGCATGTGTATTTTTGGGAATAAGATCCCTTAATTTGGGGGACTTTTGGTCCATGGCTCATCTAGCTTGGATTAGATGTGTTTTAACTCAGCGTTAGGGGTCAACTAATGGCTGAGGTGGAGTTAATTTGGTTGCTTTAGTGTGGTTAGGTCACATTTAGTGCATGGGTCCAAGTGGGTGAAAATGACCAAATCTTGGGTTTAGTCTAAGCTAGAAATGTCAATTGGCCCAAATAAATGTTGCATTTGGTGTGTATGATCATAATGAACAACTTTGGTGAAGGATGGTTTGGTGAAGGATGGAAGTGAAGGATGGAAGTGATTTTGAGCTCAATTAAAGGGTCAATTTGAGGGAATTTTGAATTTTAATCAATTTGGTCAGGTTGGGCTAGTCTTGGGTCTAGCTTGAGCTAGCCTTGGGCTAATTCGAAATTGATTGCTGTAAGTTCTCAATAGGGTCCCCATGAAGAGTTTTCAACATGAATTGGATGCCAATTTGGGGGTTAAGGCAATCAATTGGGTGAAATTTGGGGACTTAGCCAATTTGGGGCTAAATTTGGGAATTTTGGATTTAGGCCAAAATAAAATGGATTTGAGGCTTCACCAAGTCCAATTTATGGTTGATTTTGATGTGTAATAATGTTATAAATATTTTTCAACATTATTTGGGGCCGATTGACTAGGCTATGGGTTCAATTTGGTGAGATTAGGTTATGTGACCAAAATTGGGGGTTTGACCTATACCAAAATTGGGCTCAATTCATGGGCCAATTAAGCTTGGATTTGTTCTAGTTTCACCATACAAAAAGTTAATTTGAGTTTAAGATTGAAATTGGGATAAATTGAGATCAAATTGATGGACATTTGAGCTGAATTTAGGGAAATTTTGGCCTTTAAAGGGCAATTTGGGGGTTTGGTTCAAAGATGGTCAAATTGGCCAAATTGGGTCATGTGATAGTTGAGGAAACTGAAATTGGGAATATTTGGGAGGGTTTGGGAATTTTTTGGGATTTTTTTTGGAATTTTTGGAATTTTGGGCCAAAGAGGGGTATTTTGGTAATTTGGCCAATTTGGAGATTTTGGGTAATTTGGGTGTTTTCAAGCTGTTTGAAATGTTTTTTGAACAAGTTTGGGTATTTTGGCTAGATTTGGAGTTTTTAGCCAAATTTGGGGTTCCAAGGGTGTTTGGGTAGTTTGGGGAATTTAGGCGCAATAGGGTAGGTTGGGTATCTTAGTAGAGTTGGAGTACCAACCACCAGAAATAAGCCATGGACCAATATAAACCCCATTTTGGGTCCTCTAACCACCTATAGGAGTCTCCCAGAAGCATCAAGGGACCAAAGCCTAGATGTTCTAGGTTTAGGGTAATGAGTGATTGTGAGTGCAAACAAATGCCTTAGCCCTAGACCAACACCCAGGGTCAACCCTAAGGTCCAACAGTCCCAAGGGTGACTCATCTTGAGTTTCTCCCATAGTGACCCCATCTACTAAGTGTTCAAGGTTAGGACCCATATGTGGAACTTCAAGTTGAGTAGAAACGAATTTGAAATTTCTAATGGTGAGGGCTCCTTGTCTAGTCTTCTAAGAATAGTCAACAGGAAGGTCCTATGGCTAGACCTTAGGCTCCTAAAGATAAAAAACTAAACCTCAGCCAAAAGTGAGGTCAACAAGCCCTAAGTTAGAAATTTTTTTCATTGGCTAGTCATATACGGAGCTGAGTGATTTCCATTTTGTAAGTCTTAGTCCTCAACCTCGCTAGGTCAAAATCTCAATTTCCTATGGCTTTGATGCTCCCGACTTACCTTGGAGAAGTTTGTTGAGTTTGATCTTAGAGGATGGAAAAAGCTATGAAGCTAGTCCATTCAACAAGATCATGGGCATTCATAGAGCGTGAAAAGCTTTGTAGCTAGTCTTCCCTATGAAGGGTGGAGAATTTCCTTTATAAGAAATCAAAGTTGAAAGCCCTCTGCATTTCCATATCAAAGCTAGAGGCAGTGATGTCATAAATCTAAGTGCATCATAGCTAGGTACCTACGTGAGGCTTTTATGTCGAGTTCGATGCACCGCGAAGTGTTTAGGTTTCATTGCATGTGAAAGTTCTATTTTGTTGCATTTTTACTTGTGATCATTTCTTTCATATCTTGTGTGTGATTGTGTCAGCACTTCGGTTTTATAGGCTACCATATACCAATCCCCAATCCTCTTTTGGGTTTGATCAGTTGTCTAGAGAAATCAACCTATCTTTTGAGATTGATCGATCACTATGTGTTAATCACCCACTCTGGGTTCGATCGTCTGTCCATACCTCATCACCCATCCTTTTGGGTCATATTGGTTACCCTGAATCGATCCATTCACTTCTTCGGTCTGACTGGCCACCATGGTCCAGTCAACCAAAAACTAGCATGTTTGTATGTTTTTTGACACATTTTTATAACTTTTTTTGAGATATTGCACTTTAATGGAAGATATTTTTATGTTTTTCTTTTTCTTTCAGGTACAGGTAAAAAGTTGAAAATGCTTAAAAGAGTGAAAAAGGATCAAATTTGGGGCAGATAGGTGAAAAATGTGCAAAAGTGTTTTGGCGCTTAACCACCAGATCCGGCGCTTAAGCGCTGGGTAAACAGAGAAGGCCGCACCTAAGCACCAGAGGCCCTGTGCTTAAGCGCCAGTGGCAGTTATTGGACGAGTAAATTTGGTTTTTGCAAACTTTGAAGAGGTTTTTGAGGCACCTATTGACATAATAAGTGGTTACAACCACCATGGACGAAAATTATTGCGGAAGGATGCATCTCTTGGGGAAATACATCGAATCAAGACACATTTTGAAGAGATGCCAAGGCACTTTTTGGAGAATTATAAAAGAAAGAAGATTGGGACTTTTAAAGAGATCCTTAAAGTACTGGGATAGTTTTGAAAGTTCTAAAATTAGGGAGTTAGTTGGAGAGATTTTCAAGCACCACATATATATCCTTTTTCTATTTTTAGTTTTATATTGAGAGTGTTGTAAAAGAGAAGAGATTCAAACGAACTTCAAGAGTTTGGTGGAGGACTTGAGATAAATTTTTATCTTCTGTTTTAGACAACTTTTGGTTTTAATTGAGACTTGTTGTTGGTTTGACAATGATTTCTACGTTTAAACTAAAGTGTGGCTTTATTTTCTCCATAGATCCTGAGTAGTTTTCTTTATTTTTTTTCTTAAAATGATAAATAATTACGTGTTGGATGGAAGTTGTGGAGAGTACTGTTCTTTAATGTTGGAAGAAGTTGTGATGATTTAAATCCATGTACTTCATCTACTTCTTGATTTGGCCAATGATTTGGCCAATCCACGTCAATCCAGGTGTTAAAATTAGTTGTGAGAACATGTAAGAACCGGGTTAGTATTGTCTCAGTCAATAATTGGAAAGAATTACAAGAGGTTGTTTGAATGAGAATGTAGTTCATATGATTGACTGGAAATAACTAGAGAAATACTCATTGAAGGGTGTAGAGTTAGAGGACTTGAAAGTGACAGGTTAAAGCCCCATACTTGGTATGGAGGGAATCGAGGGAACTCTAGAGTGAGAGCTATTATCTTACATGCCTAGCCGGTCTTCAGAACTATTCAAACTTTAAATTAGTCATTATTCTTTATAGCATCTCTAATAAAGGTAAAGAATATTATTGCTCCTATTTGGAACAACACAATATGCATACATCCATAACAGAATTCCTATACTTATTATTGATTCATGATAAGGAGAAAGATATTTCTATATTTAGTGTTTTTCTTCTACAAAAACTCAAGTTATCTTGTTAAGTTTGTTCTATTTTTGTCAAAATATTAAAATTAACAAAAAAAATTTAAACTTTCTTTACTGTCAGAATGTCTTTAGTTTAAATAATTGTCTTTTTAAAAAATAGAAAGTTTTCAAAAAAGTGCATATTAGATATATTCCCTGTGGGTTTGATATTCAGGTCTTAATAAAAAAGTCCTATAGTACTTGATGATGATACGTATGCTTGTGTAGTTTCCCAATATAAATTAAAAGTTAAATTCTTATTTTTCTTCATGATCAAGTTTTTAATTATGTTACGAAGTAAGGAAATATTAGTGAAAAATATAATCAGAATAATTTTTATACCGTTGCATATAAACAGTTATCGGGGATCAAGCTTTTGGCGCTGTTGCCGGGGAAGTGAAGTGAAAATTGTAAAGAATCTATTGATTTAAAAGCAAATTGCTATTTTTAGAAAGTCTTATTTAAACTTTAAGTTATTGTATTTTATTTTGTGTGTGTTTAGTTTTATTTTATTTTATATTAGTGTATGCGTAGTTCAGGTTCTGAAGGACTAGTGCCCTACGATTCTAAATTAGATAGAATTGTTAGAAAAATCAGAAAAACCAAAAATTGAAAATCTTGAGAAATCCAAAAAAATTATAGAAATGACAAACCAAAATGATAAAAATGTTGAAATTCATCAAGAGTTTTGACTTTCAAGAGATTATGCCAACCCTTATTTAGATGAACTTCATTGTAGTATTTAAAAACCTACTATAATGGCTAATTCATTTGAGCTTAAAACTGTTATTATCCAAATGATATCAAATAATCAGTTTAGGAGATCATCAACTAAAGATCCAAATTTATATCTTGCAAATTTATATCTTGCCAATTTTAGCCAATTTTATAGAATTATGCGCTACATTTAAATACAATGGTGTATCAGAAGATGTCATAAGACTTAGGTTATTTCCTTTGTCACCGAGGGATAAAGCTAAGATGTGGTTGAGTTTTTTAGCACCTGGATCTATCAGAACATAGGGTGATTTAGCACAAAAATTCCTTGCTAAATATTTTCCACCATAAAAAGCTGCGAAGCTTAGAAATGACATTACATCTTTTAATTAGTTTGAAGGGGAATCTATTTACGAAGCATGGGAAAGATTTAAAGAACACTTAATAAAGTGTCCACACCATGTTATACCAGATTGGTTAATAATTCAAACTATTTTATAATGGATTAGTTAGATCTCTTAGATCAATTATCGATGTTGTTGTTGGTGGTTCATTAATGTCAAAACCATTTCATGACGCCTATGCTTTAATTGAAGAAATGACTACCAATAATTTTCAATGGCCTTCTGAGAGGTTGAATCATAAGAAAGTAGCCAATATTCATGAAACTAATGCATTTACTATGTTGTTAGCAAATCAAGTTGCTGCAATTTCAAAGAAGTTAGACCAATTTGGAATGAATTTTTCTCAACCAGTTTCCATGATTGAAGAGAATTCATTAGGTCAAATGGTAGATTCTCAAGCATCATTAAAAGCTTTGAATGTCATAAGTAACAAGCATAAGAACCCATATTCAAATTATTATAACCCAGGTTGGAAAAACCATCCCAACTTTAGCTGGAACAACAATTCTAGTGGTAATAATCAGCAATGGGGGAACAACCAAATAAACCCATTCGGAAACTGGAACAATCAAGGGAATAATAATTATAGCTCTACTTATCCTCCAGGTTTTAATTGCAATACATAATTTAAGGAGAAGAAGTTGTCTATAAAAGAAGTGGTGTAACAAATGGGAAATTAATTACAAAGTCAAGGAGCTACAATTAGAAATATTAAGAATCAACTTGGGCAATAATCAAATTCATTAAGTAATAGATCCCAAGGAACACTTCCTAGTAATACTGAATCAAATCTAAAAGACTAGAATAAAGAGTAAGTAAAAGCCATTCAACTTAGAAGTGGAAGAGAGTTGGAAACTAGAATAAAGAGTAAGTAAAAGCCATTCAACTTAGAAGTCGAAGAGAGTTGGAAGGTAGGGTTCAAAAAGAAATTGAAGTTGAGAGAAAAGAAATTGAAGAATCAAAAGAGGAAGCTCCAAAAGATTCTGAAAGACTTATTTATCAACTAAAATTGATTTGGAAAAACCACCACCTCCATTTCCTTAGAGACTTCCACAGCAGAAGTTGGATAAGAAATTTTTAAAATTTTTGGAAATAGTTAAGAAACTTACAATTAATATTCCATTTGTTGAAGCCTTAGAAAAAGTGTCAAGCTATGTAAAGTTTATGAAGGATATTCTCAACAAGAAAAAGTTTGAAGATAATGAGACTTCTTTTGCACTTAGTGAAGAGTGCAGTGCTATAATTCAAAAAAAGCTTCCTGAAAAGCTTAAAGATCCTGGTAGCTTTACAATTCCATGTGTAATAGGAGACAAATTTTATGGGAAAGCTTTATGTGATTTAGGTGCAAGCATTAACCTTATGCCATTATCAATATTTAAAAGATTAGGATTAGGAGAAATAACCCCTACTACTGGAACTTCGCAGTTAGCATATCGTTCGATAACATATCCTAAATGAGTTATAGAAGATGTCCTAGTGAAAGTGGATCAATTTATCTTTCCTGTTGATTTCATTATGCTAGATATGGAGGAAGATAAAGAGATACCTATCGTTTTGGGGAGACCTTTCCTAACCACAGAAAGAGCAATGATAGATGTGTAGAAAGGGGAATTAACAATGCGCGTCAATGATCAAACTGTTACTTTCAATATTTCAAGATTAATGAAATATCCTGCAAAAGGTAAAGATAATGAATGTTATAGGATGGATGTTATAAGATATTTAAGTGAATGTCATTTCAAAACAACTTATGAAGAAAAATTTAAAGAAAAAGATTTGGAACACAAGCAAGAAGAGGAATTAGATCGATGTGAAGAACTTTTTAAGGAAGATTCAGACTATGTTCGAGAAAGTTTCAAAATTTTTGACACGATAGACAAAGATAAATCATTTTATCCATCAATTGAAAAACCTCCTGAACTTGAGATGAAGTTACTTCCCGAACATTTAAAATATGCCTTTTTAAGTGATTTCTCTACTTTACCAGTTATAATTTCCTCAAAATTAATGATGGAAGAAAAAGAAAGGTTGATGAAAATTTTGAAAAATTTTAAGAGAGCCTTTGGATGGATAATTGCTGATATTAAAGGAATCAGTCCTTCAATTTGTATGCATAGAATTCATTATGAAAGAGAACTGCAAATTTAGTGCTGATCTTCAAAGGAGACAGAATCCTGTTATGAAACAAGTTGTTAAGAAAAAAATTTTAAAGTGGTTAGATGCTGCAATTATCTACCCTATTTCAGATAGTGCATGGGTTAGATGGGTTAGTCCAATTCACTACATTCACTACATTCCTAAGAAAGTAGGAGTAACTGTAACTGTAAATGAACATAATAAATTAATACCTACTATACAAGTTACAAGGTGGTGAATATGCATTGATTATGGAAAATTAAATCTTGCCATTAGGAAAGATCATTTTCCATTACCCTTTCTAAATCAAATGTTGGATAGACTAGGTGGGCATAAATACTTTTATTTTTTAGGTGGATATACTGGTTATCACCAAATACAAATATCTCTTGAGGATCAAGAGAAAATAACTTTTACCAGTCCTTATGGTACTTTTGCTTTTAGAAGGATACCCTTTGGTTTATGTAATGCCCCTGCTACATTTCAAAAATGTATGAATGCAATTTTTTGTGATTTAATTGAAAAAGGGATTAAAGTATTCATGGATGATTTTTCAGCATTTGGAACTTCATTTGACTCATGTTTATAACATTTATCTAAAGTTTTTAAGCGTTGTGAAGAAACAAATTTAGTCTTAAATGGGAAAAATACCAATTTATGGTAGCAGGAGGAATTGTATTAGGTCATCAAATATCAGAAAAAGGTTTGGAAGTAGATTCTGTTAAAATTTAAGTGATTGCTAATTTACCTTATCCAAAAAATGTAACGGAAATTAGAAGTTTTTTAGGACATGCTACATTATACAAGCGATATATTAAAGACTTTTCAAAGATTGCTAAGATTTTATGTCATTTACTAAAGAGAGATGCAATTTTCAATTTTGATAAGGAATGCCTAAAAGCTTTTAATTTATTAAAATAAAAATTAATCACTACACCAATTATAGTTTCACCAAACTGGTGAAAATATTTTGAATTGATGTGTGATGCTAGTGATTATGCTATAGGAGTTGTTTTAGGAAAAAGATATGATAAAATTTTCAAAGTAATTTACTATGCTAGTAAAACTCTTAATGAAACTTAAATCAATTGTACAACAACTGAAAAAAGCTATTAACAATAGTATATGCTTTTGATAAATTTAGATCATAGTTAATTGGAACTCATTGTGTAGTGGATACAGATCATTCTGCTATTAAGTACTTAACGAAAAAGAATAATGCTAAACCTAGACTTATAAGATGGATTCTTCTTTTGCAAGAATTTGATTTTAAAATAGTAGATTGAAAGGAGACTAAAAATCAAATTGCTGATCATTTATCCAGGCTTGAGTTAGAAAAACCACTCTGTTTTGAAAAAGAAATTAATGAACATTTTCCAGATGAAAAATTGTTCACTATTAATGAGTGGTGTGTTCTGTGGTAAGCGAACATTGTGAACTTTATTGTTAGCGATATTATACCCTATGGATTGACATACCAACAAAAGAGGAAATTCATTTCTGAAGCTAAGACTTATTTTTGGGATGACCCATTTTTATATAAATAAGGAATGAAACTTATTATTCAAAAATGTGTACCATTAGAAGAAACTTATGTGCATAATTTTGAATTTGGGAGACATTTTGGTGTTAATAAAACAACAAACAAAATTTTACAATCTGGACTTTATTGGCCTATAATTTTTAGGGATGTTAATGCTTATATCAAAAATTTTGATAGATGTCAACGAGTAGGCAATATTTCTAGAAGAAATGAGATGCCCCTCAATTATATGCTAGAAGTTGAAATATTTGATGTTTGGGGATTAGATCTCATGGGACCATTTATACCATCTTTCAGAAATTTATATATTATGTTAGCAGTGAACTATGTATTCAAATGGATAGAAGATGTTGCTTTACCTTGATGTAATGCAAGTGTTGCAAAATTTTTGAAGACGAACATATTTTGTAGATTTGGGATGCCGAGAGTTATCATTACTGATGGGGGAAGTCATTTCAGAAATACAATAATGGAGAAGTTATTAGAGAAATATCATGTAAATCATAGGATTGCTACTGCTTATCATCCTCAAATAAGTGGTTTGGCTAAATTATCCAATCGGGAAAGTAAAAGAATTATGGAAAAATATATGAATCCAAAGAACCTAAAAAATATGGATTGGTCAGTCAAACTTGACTATGCTTTGTGGGCTTACAGGACTATATACAGAACTCCTATAAGAATGTCCTCATATAAGCTAATAATTGGGAAAGCTTGTCACTTACCAGTTGAACTTGAGCATAAAGCATATTGGGCAATTAAAGAGTTCAATTATTCAATTAAAGATGCTGGTGAGAAAATGTTATTGCAATTAAATGAGCTTGAAGAGATAAGGAATGAATCTTAT
>NW_018164765.1:576374-589695 GCF_001263595.1 Phalaenopsis equestris | reverse complement strand
AATGAATCTTATAAGAGATAAGGAATGAATCTTATAAGAGTGCCAAGATTTATAAAGAAAAGATGGATCGAAGGATTGATCGAAGGATTCTTACTGAAAATTTTCAGTCAGGGCAACAAGTTTTTCTATATAATGCAAGGTTAAGATTATTTCCAGACAAACTTAAGTCCAGGTTGACGAGCTCATTTGTTGTGATCAAAGTTTATCCTTATGGAGCTGTGGATATTAAAGATCCTAAGTCTGAGAAAATATTTAAATTTAATGGAAATGTATTGAAACCTTGTTTTATAGGGGATCAACATAAACTTAATGATAGAATGATGTTAGGTCAACCAGAATAAGCACTGGTTACATTGGGTTGATGACGTAAAACCAAGCGCTTTGTGGGATAGTTATCAGTGTGTTCTTATTTTGATTGTTGTTTTGTGTGTGATTAAGAAAATTAGGGAAGTATTTTTGAAACTATTATGTGTTAGTAAAGATCTTAAGACTTTATTTAGTGACCAAGAAATGTTAGAATAAGAATTTGGATGTTAAGTTGACTAGTAAAAAAATGTGCACTTGCGCTTAAGCGCGACAATTTAAACACATGTGCAAAATTAGTATTCTAGAAGGTTTAACCGCCAATTAGTTTTTAAAAACGTGTCAAGGCAATTTCTAAACGTATCTAGGAGTTATTAGAAGGATTTAGGTCTATAAATAGAAGGGTTTTGTGAAGGAATTTCACCTCAAATCATTTCTAGCACTAAAAGTTTAAGAGAAAGTGAGATTTAGAGAAAACGTCTTCATGGGAGAAAGGTTTGAAGAAAAAGGAAGAAATCATAAGGAAAAAGTTCATTAGTCAAAGTGCACAAGAGATGTATAACGGCTTCTTAGCTGTTAGTATTGAAGGGATATCAGAGAATATCAACAAAATGGAAAATAATACTGTGGCTTTATTTGAGACCAAAGTACTTGAGTTGCATGCACATCTAGGCACATCTAGAGCAGCACATCTAGAGCATATTGGATGGCAATTGAAGATTCAATTTAGCCACACAAGTTATATAAAGGAAGCGGATAAAGTGATGTTCAAAAACCAGAAGTGGATTGAAGAAGATAGTATCAGAGCTTGTCACCATGGTCTGTTTTATCAATTCTATATTCTTAGAGAGACTAATAAAAGACAGGAATTTGTTCCTTTGAATAAAAAATGGAATTAAGTTTAGTGTTAGAATTTGTGTGTTAGAAGTTGTTATTTTCAAGTGGTTTAGTGGTTAAGTCTTGTTTTTAGTATTTATGATCTCTTTATGTATAATGATTGTTGTGTATTCGTATTTAGAAAAATTTTCTCACCCAAGACTATTTGGAGTGAGAATTAAGTGTTTAAAAGTATTTGTACTTGTTTGTGAATTAATATAAGTTTGTTTGTGTGAAAATTTGTGTTATTTTTAGTCTTGAATTGAAATAGTTATTATAGAGAGTTTTGAGAGAGAGGGGAGTTATAGGAAGTTGAAAATAGACATCTAAGTGCTATGAGACCATTTAGGGGTGGTTTACTTAGGCAAATATTACATTTTACTATAATTTAAAAATTTTGAAAATTGTGCGCTGGTTTTTAAGCACCACAATAAGCGTCACAACTCGCGCTTAAGCACGAGCCAACCCAAGAGGCAGGCGCCAAAGCGCCACTTACCCGTGCTTAAGCGCTGGTTCACAAAAAATGGTCCGCGAACGGTTCAAAGTGAATTTTTGGTCCAAAAATGACATTTTTAACGCCTCCTATCATCTTCCTTAACTTGAGTTCGTGTAAAGTGAAGATTTCTTGGTGGAATCAAGTGAAATTTGCTAGATCCAAGTTCCTTGAGGTAAGAGCTTTACTTCTAGGCAAAAATTTTTTATGTTCACCATGTATTTTGAGTACATTTGGAGAAATTTGAAAATTCACTATTCATATTAAAAAATGAGAGAAAGATCTATGGAAATTGCATAAGAAGTGTAGATTATACTTTGGAAGTTTAGTTTAGTAACTTAGACTTGGTTTTTAAAGTTATTTTTGGAATTTATAAGATTTGTAGAATGACACCAAGAATGAAGATGAGTAAAGGAAAGAGCCCTTTCAATTCGATTAAATCTATTAGTTCGAAGGCTCAGGATCGGTACAATGATGTATTGCAATCATGTAAACTTATTCAGGAGAGGTGTTTTAGGAATCCAGGTAGGGACGTAGAGGATTTGATTGTTTGCCGACAGTGGGAACGATTCTGTTGTTTCTCTATTGTAGCGGTTATTTCTGTTGTTAGGGAGTTCTAGGCAAACCTACCTGAGGTTGAAGACAATAGATTCATGGTTCAAGAAAAGTTGGTACCTTTTTCACTGGAGTTAATCAACTTGTTTTATCATCTGCCACCTGATACATTACGTTTTTATGCAAATTATAATCCAACTGAAGCGGAGTTAGACGAGATTATTTCTTACTTGACTATTGAGAGAGGACTTTGGAAGATCACTAATGAGAGGAGAGTCAACTTCCCAACTTCAAAGTTATGTGAACCTTCAAAGATCTGGCACTAGTTTATTTCTGCTCGTCTGCTACAAACAAATCATCTCAGTGAAGTGACGAGAGAGAGAGAGCGACGTTAAATTATTGTATCTAGGAAGGAAAGCTCATCAACATAGGAGCTTTGATTTGTCAGACTATCATCAGTTCTTCCACTGCCGTTACTACTATAGGTGTGGGATTTGCTTCTTTGATCTTTTCTTTATGTGAGTAGGCTAGAGTTAAAAATAATAGCTGGGAGGAATTGTTGTTACCTCTAAAGCCCATCACTAAGGTGAATGTGAAGACTTTTTTTGAGCATTCTAATTTTGGCTGGAGAGGAAGATTTTCTAGGAGTTATGGAATGGAGAGGTCTGCTACTTCTACCTCTGCTGCTTCTTCATCTAGACCATCTACCTCACGTGCTTCTACATCTAGAGGTGAGTCTACTGAGACCCAAGATCAATTATTGCAGAGGATGATGGATAATATTAATTTTACAGCTGATAGGGTACAAAATTAAGAGTGTTTTGTAGAGCATATTGATAGGTATAATAGAAGAAAAAGTGATTATGAAGAGAATTTTCACTCATCTTTGGAGAGCCTCATTAGGGGTAACCAAGGAGTGCAATTTCCTCCATATCTTAGATCCCCTGATTATGAGCCTGCAAAAGTTTGGGATAGCGGTGATTCAGAAGATGAAGAGTAAAGCAGAGAGATTTATTTTATGATTGTAATATGATATGAACTTTGTAGTCCGAGCTTGCTACATTTGCATCTGTGTGTTTGTTTGAAATTTGAACTATGTGATGTGGTTTGGACTTTTATGTTTAAGTGAGAATTGTGATGTGATGTGTTTTCAAGTTTTGGACTAGTTTTGGACTTGTGACATGTATGTATGTTTACTTGTTTAGATATTTTGATGTGTGAGATTTTCAATTTTAATTGTATTGTAATGTTTGTGTTAGTTAGTAGTTTGTTAGTGTTTGTGTTAGTTAGTAGTTTGTTTTAAAATTCTAAGGTAGTAACTGTTATGAGTTTTGTGATTTAGTTAGTTTAGAACTTAACTTAATTCTGCAATTGTCGTAAAGTTGAAAATCTTACTAACTTAGGTCTTAAATTTGAAACTTAGAAAACTGCTACCCTGTACTTTTCTTTTATCATGTTAGTGTGTTTGTTTTTATGTTGAGATTTTGAAGTCAAGTTAGTATGTTAGTTTGCTTTTATGTTTATACCCACTATTTAGAAGTCTATTGAATCTCTGCATGTTAAATTGAAATGAAAATATTACAAAATTTGATATAAATTAACTTTACTCCTTTTTTTAGTTTTATACCTGTATCATTAGGGTATAAAAATTCTTGTAAGCATGTTATTCTTATTTTCATTTCTACTTATATATACTTGATGCTAAAGTGTTTAATCTGATAAAAATTTAAGTTTTGGGGGGGGGGGGGGGAAAAAAATTTTCAAAACTGGAATTTTATTTGTTCTCAAATGGGCTAACAGTGAATTTGATTTGAAAGGAAGTAAAGTTTGATTTTAGAAATGAGTAAGAGAATATAGTTAAAATTTTGAGTAATGAAAAGACACTCTAAGTTAAAAGTTTTTTAGTGTAGAAAATGATTAATATAAGTAACTATCTTTAGTAAGAAACATTGTATTTTTGAAAATTTTAGAAATTTAGACTTTTATTTTTAATACTTAAATTTTTTTATTAAAAATAATTTTCAAAGTTATTATTACATTCATAAGTAAAAGTTTTGTATCAAGACTTTGCTTTAGGAAAGGAAAAGTAGAATTCAAATTTATTAAAGGTATGTCTAGACATAGTAATCCTTGCCTAAAAAGAAAGAAACGAAAAAGAGAAGGAAAGAAAAAAGAAAAAAGAAAAATAAAAGAAGAAGAAGAAAAAGTGAGGGAGGAGAAGCTTAAGGAATGGTGCCTAATCAGAAATTGGTTCTACATTTGATCTTTTTAAAGTATAAGAGTTGAGAAAATCTTAAGCTTATAAATATAATATAGTAAGTAGAATTATTCTTAATAAAAATTTTTAAGTGAAGATAATAAAAGAACTAAATTCTAAATTTGGAAAACTTACAATATTTCTGAATTAGATAAAAACTTATATTTTCATCTTTCTTAACAATAAAAATTTGTAAACTTTAAGTTGGTCTCATTTACTGAATATTTTTTCTAAATTGGACTATTATTTTTCTAAATCTAAATTTTAGTAACTCCTAAAAAAACTCATATACATATCATAAATATTTAGTTTTTAAAGATTGAAGTGTCACTTGAGGACAAGTAACATTTTAAGTTTGGGAGATTTCGATACGCCTAAAGCAAATAGTATTTTTAGACACATTTTTATACCTATTTTTGAGATATTGCACTTTAATGGAAGGTATTATTGTCTTTTTCTTTCAAGTAGAGGTAAGAAGATGAAAAATGCTTAAAGAAGTTAAAAAGGATCAAATTTGGAGCAAATAGGTGAAAAATGTGCAAAAGTGTTTTGGCACCTAAGCGCTAGATCCGACGCTTAACCGCCGGGTAAACAGAGAAGGACGCGCCTAAGCGCCAGAGGCAATTATTGGACGAGTAAATTCAATTTTTGTGAATTTTGAAGAGGTTTTTGAGGCACCTATTGGCTTAATAGGTGGTTACAACCACCATGGACGAAAATTATTGTGAAAGATTGAAGTGTCAAGACACATTTTGAATCAATTATAAAAGAAAGAAGATTGGGACTTTGAAAGAGGTCCTAAAAGTACTGCGAAAGTTTTGAAAGTTCTAAAATTGGAGAGTTAGTTGGAGAGATTTTCACACACCACATATTTATCCTTTTTTATTTCTAGTTTTATATTGAGAGTGTTGTAAAAGAGAAGAGATTCAAAGAAACTTCAAAAGTTTGGTGGAGGACTTGAGATCTTTTGTTTTAGACAGCTTTTGGTTTTAATTGAGACTTGTTGGTTTAACAATGATTTCTATTTTTAAACTAAGTGTGGTTTTATTTTCTCAATGGATTGTGAGTAGTTTTCTTTATCTTTCTTCTTAAAATGATAGGTAATTAAGTGTTGGATGGAAGTTGTGGAGAGTATTGATCTTTAATGTTGGAAAAAGTTGTGATGATTTAAATTCGTGTACTTCATTTACTTCTTGAGTTGGCCAATCCAGATGTTAAAATTTGTTGTGAGAACATGTAAGAACTGTGATGGTATTGTCTTAGTCAATAATTGGAAAGAATCACATGAGGTTGTATGAATGAGAATGTAGTTCATATGATTGACTGGAAATAACTAGAAAAATATTCATTGAAGGGTGTAGAGTTAGAAGACTTTAAAGTGACAGGTTAAAGCCCCCAACTTGGTTTATTGTTTTAGGTTCTGATACGAGTTGTTAGCCCCCAAGTGGATGGAATCGAGGGAACTCTAGAGTGAGAGCTAGTATCCTCCTTGCCTAGCCGGTCTTCAGAACTATTTAAACTTTAAATTAGCCAATGTTCTTTATAGCATCTCTAATACGGGTAAAGAATATTATTGCTCATGTTTGACACAACACAATATGCATACATCCACAACAAAATTCCTATACTTATTACTGATTCATGATAAGGAAAAATATATTTTCATATTTAGTGTTTTTCTTCTACAAAAACTCAAGTTATCCTTTTAGGTTTGTTCTATTTTTGTCAAAATATTAAAACTATAAAAAATATTTAAACTTTCCTTACTACAAAAATGTCTTTGGTTTAAATAATTGTCTTTTTAAAAAATAAAAAGTTTTCCAAAAAAGTGCATATTGCATATCTTTTATGTGGGTTCGATATTCAGGTCTTAATCAAAAAGTTAGATATTACTTGATAACGATGCGTATACTTGCATAGTTTCCCAATATAAATTAAAAGTTAAATTCTTATTTTTCTTCAAGATCAAGTTTTTGGTTTTATTGTGATATAAGGAAATATAAGTGAAAAATAAAATCAGAATTATTGTTATACTGTTGCATATAAGCAGTTATCGGGGATCACCTTTACATCACATTGTATGTTGTGCATGTGCACATGTATGTTCATCTACTTGCATGTTGTATCACATCCTGTGCTCATTTCTTTGCATGATCGTTATCACTTGCTTGAGCTTCATGCACTTCTGGGTCACTGCCTCCACATCATATCATTTTTTCAAACTGATGTCGTTACAACATGCCCACCTCAAGGTCACTACCTCCTCGGCTTACCCAACTTTTGGGTTGCTGCCCTCACGACATGCCCATCCTTTCTGAGCCACCGCCTTAATGACATACTAGCCCTCACCACTTTGGTGCATTTCTCATATGTTTGTTGCAAATTATGCATGTTTTCATGTGTGCTCGGTGAGTGCCTCCAGGTTAAGGTGTGAATCTTCTTTTTAGGTATCATTTTACTCAATGCTAACACACTTGTGGCTTGTATTTTCCAGTTGCATGGCACCCTAGGTACCTAGGCAGGCATAATTCCTCCTTATAGGTAGTCTGTTTTACTGGTAAATCCTGTTTGTGTGTGTCATGTTCCATGTAGCATCATTGCATTCATTTGCATGATGTGAGTTTGCACTTTTGGGCCCTTGTTGTGATTTCCCCATACTTCGGTCGAGCAGTCACAAATTGAGATTATTGCATGACTATTTGTTTTCCCATTGTTTAATGTCTTATCATACTCGTTAACCATATGTTGGTCATGATGCTTTAACAAGCATTGCTTACTAGGCTGACCCTAGAGAGTAATGTGAGTTATGTCATCGGGATTGACATGAGTATGATTGTTGTAAGGATCCAAGTGTTCTAACGTGCTCATTTGCGTCACAGACCTGCATGGTAGGTTTACTATTTGAAAAGTATAAAATGGATATTTTTATTATTTAATTATATCTGCGCTACTTTAAAAATTATCTGGTAGATCATATTTGAGGCCACAAATTTTAAATGTCACCCCTTTTTGTGATGTGTCTTAGATCCCTTAGATCCTTAGGACAGTGTTATTTTGTCATCCTGTCAAAGTCATACAGTAGCCGGAGACTTACCATGTGCACTTAGGTGCTAGGTTAGGACACTTATTGTTAGATGGTGTGTTAGGCTAGGGTTTAGGATGCTAGGTAGTCTTTTTAACGCCTCTGACTATTCTTTTGTGATGGTTTTGTTGTTCTTGTGTTAGCCACACAACATCTTTTTACGCTTTTTGGAGTGTTTGTATGCTTGATATGTATGGTGGTGTGTTAGGGCATTCTTTTGCAGGGAGTTGTCCTCTATATGCACACACAGAGGTATCACTATGGGGGAGCATGTGATGACTTCTGTCTTTTTTGCTTGCAGGTGTTATTCAGCTCCCCCACTTATAAGGCACACTCATTATACATTGCATGTGGGCATTCTGCTAACGCTAGTTTTCATGCAGGTCAAGTCCTTTTTTTTACTTTTTTTATGTACTTTTAGAGTCTAGGAGAGTTCTTTAGCAAAAATAAGATAACTGCACAGGTTCTGAGAAGTTTGGTGCAAGAACCATGTGGAGGGGACCAGGAGCAGATGTTTATGCCCCGTATCTTGATTCCACATTTTTATATTGATGTATTGAATTAGGTTCAGGCATGTATATGAGGAGTTTGACCACCTTTTTCTTTTCTGGGATATGTTGCTGACCTAGCAGCACCGACCTTTTTTATTATTTTGATTTGGCTTATTTTTCTGTTTCATCGCATTCTTATATGCCTGTATGTGTGCATATTTTCTTGTTTATTTTGTTGGTTTGTCTGGGAATCACGATGTAATATCGGGTCTTTAAGATTTAAAATTCTAAATTTTTTCTACATAAATATCCTACTAAAATATTCAAGATAGATGAATTTTTAGGATCAAAATATTTAAGATTTTAAAAAATGAACTTTTACTTGCCTACATGTCCTTCGAGCCAAATTTTAAACGGACTGCATTGCTTGATTATAACCTAAGTCATATTCATAGGGCCTCCACAAAACTTAAGGACCACTCTAGATAATTGCATTTATATTTGCATGTCCCATGGAGAAGCCAACGTGCTTGTCCACTCTGACTCCCCAGCATACCTTTTTATATAGGTTGTTGTCTAGTGTACAAAGGGTGTTCGAGGGCTCCCCAACCCAGAGGGGGTGTAAGTCCTTTTGTTTGAAGCGTTTCCAGCTTTGTAGCTGAACCTCCCTTTCTCTTTTTTCCTGAGGCATCCTCACTACTTTGGCAGGTACAAGTCCCACCTCTTGGAGCTTCAGCCGATAGTCATAGAATAGAGTCTTCTTCCTTTGACCTTAGGGCTACCGAGATTCCTGTAGACAACGCAATTCACAGATTACTGACAAAGCTACGATCTTGTTTGGGTAGACATAATCGGCATATCCTTGAGAAGTTCATCTCATATAGGCTCTCCACATTTTTCTTTTCTCTTGTTTGTAACTTTGTCGTATGTCTCTTCTTATTCGGTTTCTCTCCTCTTCAAATCACTGATTTGAATTAGAATGGTGACTTATTCAAATAAGAGAAGTATACGAAAATCGACAAGCTAACGACTCTTTTAGAACAAAAGAGAAAAATCTACAGAAACACTCACTCACATATGACCTAACCCATCCCCTAGGTTTAACCTAAATTATACCTAGTCCTTCCTTTTGGGAATAACTTAAATTAGACCTAAATTTAAACCATAGGTCTAACCTAAACAAGACCTAGCCCAACCTTTAAGTCTAACTCACATTATACTTAACCCATCTCCTAGGTCTAACCTAACGTAGACCTAGCCTATCCTTTTAGATCTAACTCATATTAGACCTAACTTCAATCATAGGTCTAGGTTGAACAAAATATAGACCTAAACCACACCTAGGGTCTAGCCTAAATTAAACCTAGTATAATATGCACTTTTCGGGTCTAACCTAGACCTAAAAAATCAACTATTCTAAGTCTAACCTAACTTAGATGTAGTATAACTTGAAATTTCCCTAGTTCTAGCCCAACCTAGACCTAATCTAAGCCCAACCTGGATATAGTCAAACACAAATCCTCTTGGGTCTAACCCACGTTAGACCCAAACATCAACCTTAGAGCTTACCCAAATTCTAGGTGTAGCCAAACTTTAGACCTAACCATAAATACTAGGTTTAACCTAAACCTAGCTTATCCTTTTAGGTTTTACTCATAAAAAACCTAACTTCAATCCTAGGGCTATGTTGAACTCAAATTAGACCTAACCCACACCTAGGTCTAACCTAACTTAGAAATAGCTTATCCTTTTATGTCTAACTCATATTAGACCTAACATTTGTCATAAGTCTTTGTTGAACTCAAATTAGACTTCACTCACACCTAGGGTCTAACCTACAGTAATCCTAGTTTAATATGCACCTTTTAAGTTTAACCTAGACCTAAAAGATCAACTACTTTAACTCTAACCTTACTTAGACTTAGTCCAACTTGAACTTTCCATAGCTCTAGTCCAACCTAGACCTAACCTAAGTCCAACATGGACTTAGTAAAACACAAGTCCTCTTGGGTCTAACCTAATTTTCAATCACTGGGTCAACCTAACCTAACTCAGGTTAACCCAATTTAACTAAATCATTAGGTCAACTTGACCTAATTCAAGTTAACCCAATTCAACTTAATCACCAATTCAACCCAACCTAACTATGGTTAACCCAATTCAACTGAATCACCAGGTCCGCCTGACCTAACTCGGGTTAACCAAATTCAACTAAACCTTCATATCAACCTAGCTAAACTTGGGTTAATCAAATTCAGCTGAACCATTGGGTCAACCTGACCTAACTCCAGTTAACCCAATTCAAATGAACCATCAGATCAGTTCGACCTAACTAAGCTTAACCCAATTTGACTAAATCACTGGATTAACCCGACCTAACTTGGGTTAACCCAATTAAATTAAATCATCAGGTCAGCCTAACCTAAATCAGGTTAACGCAATTCAAATAAAACATGGGGCTAACTTGAACCAACTCGGGTCATCCTGACCTAATTTGGGCTAATCGAAAATCAACTCAACCTGTTGGCATAACCTGTCATAACTAAGGCTAACTTAAGGGCAACTTTTCTTTGAGATAATCAGACTAAACTCTGATCAACCCGACTTCAGACTCAACTTCAGTCTTGACTTATGTCTCAACCTTAGTTTAAACAATGATTGATTTTATTCTAATTTAACTTAGACTTAAAAAGACAACTCAAGTCTAGATTAACCTGGACTTTACCCAAGTCTAATTTAACCTAGGGGGTTTAAACTTGAATTAGCCCAGCTCAACCTGTTCTGCTCACAAGTTAATCTGACTTGGTTTAACTTGCCTTACCTTAAGTCAATCTAAAATAAGTAAGACTCATTTGACCCAATCAAACTAAGTCAACCTTGGTCAATTCTATTAAACTTTAGTAGGTTTAAACAAGTTTGAAGATAATCCGAGGGACAACCAATCTAACTCAAGTTAACATAGATTACCTGGAAACTCATCTTTAGATCAGTTTAATGAAACTTGAACTAAACTAAAATCAACCTAAACCTAGGTGACTGGAGGTTAAGCAAGGTTTGACTTCTCATATGAGAACAAAAGCACTCTTAGCCTTGGTTAGGGAAAATTTGGGCTAAAGTACCAAAACAACCTAAATGAAATGACATAAATTCACCCTAAAAGACATTAAAACTTAAACTTGAACCAAAAAATGCAACTTGGTTTCAGAAGGTAATTTGGATGAGGCAACCCATGGATGCTAACAAAATATCTTCCAACAACTTGTGACTAATCGAGCCGCAAACCCCAATGATCTCGAACAACTAAAATAAAACATACAATGACAAATCAAAAAAAAATTAACGGATTGATAAGTCTTAAGCAACAAAAAATTTTCAATTTCTAAAATCTAAAAAGGACATTAAAACTTAAATGTAACCCTAATTGAACAACGATCACAGAACAAAACTTGAACCCAAGGTACCTGGGTTTATGAATATTTCTTGAACGACACAACCCAAGATTGCTTACAGAAATCTTTCGGTCCAAGCAGGTTTGACCACCTCTCAAACTAAGTAAACCAGGGAACCCAACAACTCTGGAATGATGGAAGGGCATTGGTATCTTAACCGGGTTTCTAGAAATAAAATAATAACAACCAACCAATTAAACCAAAATTGTTCGATGCTAACTTTGTTTTGCATGATTGTTGAAGACAAAAAGTAGACGTCGTCCTTCATTTACTTTGCAAGTTAGTAGGGTTTACTAACTCTGTTTTGTAGGGACGGACATTCAAAACTCGAAACAAAAGGATGAACCTCAACTATATCATCAACGACAAAACAAAACTCTAGGATAATTCAGAATCTTTATAAACATGCTACCCTTAAGATATGACTTTGACATCCATTCATTGACAATGACATTTGAACTTTTTTGAAACAACATTATAACATCAATCGGGAATTTTCTTAAGTAGTCTTGACTACTTAAGATGTAATTAACTATATGATCTTGTCTTTATAGGAGGATATGAACTTTGGAATAGGTACATCAACTTGAATTCTCTGGTAGTTAGCTTTCGTAAGATCTCCTTCACAGTTATGCCCATAATGCATACCAATTTTATCTCACTTTAGACTTATGCTTTAGAACAATCGATGTGAAAATTCACTTTATGAAGGCTTCTCGTATACTTCTTTTGTTTGTTCTTGTTATTGCCTCCCCAAGTCCTCCGATTTTTCACCTCTTAGTTCACCTACATGATTTGAGACGGAGAATTTTTCGGAGAAGAGGGCAACATAACAGAAAACAAACTGATGAATCCTCAACAAGAACAAAAACATGAAGCAAATGACGAAAGGAAGACCGGCGGCGTAAAACGAGCTGCCACAACATATAAATGTCAAATTAGATGATTGAAATACTACAAAGATCAAAACGCATTACATAATGACAACAAGTTGGTACATCTTCAAATGATATCGGCGTCGCCTCCTCAAAATTCTGATACTTCCACCAATTTCAAGGAGATGATCTCATTTAGAACCACCTAGGCAGCACTGGAAAGAAGATCCTAGATCACATGCTAGACAAAGATGATGATGACTTTTTTCTTCACTGCAACACGAAAAAAGATCATATTGATCGCCTACTACGTATGATGAGGATGACTTTAACGCAAAAGATGATCTCATTGACCATCGACCATCTCGTAAGCAAGATGAGACCAACCTTCGTCTGCACCTTGACATGAAAGATTATGTGCTACACAGGTCAAGGATGACTTTCTTTATTTAAGAAATCTCATATCACTGATTCACTTGCTAGATATGAATAGGACTCTGCCTCCGCCCTCTTCTTATTTAAGGGGTCAAAAATAACAACGGCTTTAAAGGCTCAATCACTAAAAAAAAAGGCAAAATTTTTCCATTTCGAATTCCCTCGCCATTCTGCATGCTACCCGCCATTTCGAATATCGGCCAACCAAATTGAATGATTTTCTTTTTTTTTTGTTTTTTCCCCCCCTCCACGCGCAAGCAGCAAAGAAAGCACTAGCAATTAAGCTAACAACTTCCTTTTTATTATATATATTCCTAATTTATTCTTATACTAAGCACAAATAGTAATATAAGTATTTATATACATATACGTATGTATATAGCTGTATATCTGAAAATTTGTACATATATGTATGTATATATATATGTATATATACATACATATATACATATGTATGTATATATTATGTATATATATATGTATATATATATATACATAATAAGAT
>NW_018164765.1:532425-575576 GCF_001263595.1 Phalaenopsis equestris | reverse complement strand
TATATACACACATATATATATATATATATATATAAATGTATATATTTATTTATTTATAATTATATAATGATAAAAAAGTGTTCCGAATTTCAATATTTTGGACGACGAAATTAGCTCGCTAAAAAAAAAAAGGTAATTAATACACAATCAACAATTTTCCAACATCCAACATGAATCTCGAGGCATGACACAAATCTCGTTGCGCCTTTTTGAACAAGAAATGTTCCAAATTTAATGAAAAGTTATGTAGAACTTGGATATTAGCAAACTTATAGTCAAACTGAGCGACTCAATGAGACGAATCTAATGATACAAAATTAGTTTGATTCAATTTAAATCAAGCCCCGAACAAGTCATTAATATAGTTTTGGAAGCTTTCCCTAACATTATTGGAAGATCAGACAGAGGTTGAATGTGATGGGCCTATAGACAAATCCAGCATCTAGACAAGATGAATTCAACGATCTTACATCGCTCAATTCTGGCTTCGTTAAGGTACTTAAATGTTCATCAAACATCGTTCGATCAAATGAATCTTTTCAGGTCATCTAATTAGAGTGGTTCAGATTCTATTATTAATTGCAATTGAGACTTTATAAATAGAGCCGGTGAGGGGTGTGGGGGGGGGGGGGGTCCATGAAGTCTGAAGTAGATTGAAGCTTGAAGAAAGAGTTAAAGTTGAAAGAGTTAAAGTTGACTCCTACTCATTTAGCAGCTGACGACCACCACTCACCAGCCACTGTAGATCACCATCAACTACCACCCACACCTTGCGACGAAGCACCGTGTGAAGCGACAACTGACAAAGCGAAGTCACGAAGCAATCTACAAAGCAGCAC
This sequence comes from Phalaenopsis equestris, assembly GCF_001263595.1. Classification (NCBI taxonomy): domain Eukaryota; kingdom Viridiplantae; phylum Streptophyta; class Magnoliopsida; order Asparagales; family Orchidaceae; genus Phalaenopsis; species Phalaenopsis equestris. The sequence goes on along the minus strand of NW_018164765.1, from coordinate 574,737 downwards.
ATCATTCCAAACATCAGGCTGACCCCAAAGATAGTGCAACAATGATCCCCGAAGATGATTAACAATAAACCCGAATGCAATGCAACAACACATGTCGAAGATTGGGTAACGTTGTACCTCGCATATGCTCTACTCCCGGATCCGACCCCCACAACCTACAGACTTCATTACAACTTAACATTGTGGCTTATGCGACCAGCTACGGCCTTCGGGGTCTGCAACTTGTGCAGCTCCTAACTCTGGCCCTCACGACCTACTAACGTCTTTACTACTCACCACTATCGCTTCCATGACCAACTACGACCTACATTATCCATAGTCCGCGCAGCACTTGACTTTGACCCCTACGTCCCACTGATTTCATCGCGGCTCATCATTATGGCTTACACGACTAACGTGGTCCACAGCTCCTGCAACTCCTTGCTATGACCTTTAAGTCAACCGATGCTCCTACATCAACCATAAATGGCCTACCTGGCCAACTTCTATCATGGTTATCAACTACAACTTCTATGATAAGCTGGCGCTATAGTCACTATCTACAACACTCACAACAGATTACTACCTCAGCAACAATCAACTATGGCTCTTACAGCCTGATGTCGCCAAGAACTACATCTAAATTACATATACACAACTTTGTAATTCCAACTTCCCTATTTAAAGAGAGAGTGGATCTTCGTACTCACCATTCATAGTGGATTATTTTAACTGGTTAGGCCTCAGGTGTTTTTTCCCTTTCAAGGGTGAACATCTTCTCCTGCTTATTTCTCATTAATTATTCTACTATGGCTTATTTTTTCATATAATACTAAAATGATAAATAATCATTACTCTCCTGCCACAAATCTTCTAACATGAATCAATAATGAAAAATTGGGTACAAAATCATTAATATTTTTTCAATTTATAGAACTATGATCAAGGGAGCTGCCAAGCTGTGTTTTGAAAAATGATGACAATAAAGCAAAAAATAGAACGAGAAAAATTGCACGTAGAAAAAATACCAGAATGACAGACAGATTTACGTGGTTCGACAAATTTACCTACGTCAACGGAGCTGCCGAGGATTTTATTTCTTCGAGGAAATACACCGTCGAGAGTCTCGTCATTTACGAGAAAATTTCTATTTTCTATTTTCTCTCTCTCTCGCTCTCTCTTAGAAGACTTGGCTTGGCCTTGCTTGGCTTGTTTATGACAAACCATAAGAGGCTATTTAAAGAAATCAGGAGAGAGGTGGGTGGGAGATAGGTGAGCGGTAGGTGAGAATGTATGTGAGCGGTAGGTGAGATTCTTAATTAGGAAGCTGATTAAACTTTGGTGGACTAGGTCTTCACATTACCCAACAATTCTTCCACTTGGAGACTGCGACATTGACTGCATCATCTACTGGTTGCATCATCTACTAGTTGTGCCAACCTTTTCCTTAAACATGATATCCTCCACCACTGCAACTCAAAGCCCCTGTCTTCATGCCAGAAGACCAGCTGAAGTCGAGCACAACTTTAGCTTGTCAAGAGTAACACCATCAGTTGACATATCACCATCAATGAAGCTTTGTACCACCTAGCTCTTTGTTGGGTTACACTTGTATTTGTTTACAACTCCCTCTGTATGAGCAATATCCTGCCCGTACTGAAATCCTTTTTCAACAAGTGCAGTTTTGTACCTCTTACTATCATTAAGCGCAGTCTTTACCGTGTACACCCACTGTTGTGCAATGCCTTCTTCCCTGGTGGAAGTTCTGTCAGCTCCCAAGTCTGATTCTCTGGCAGGGAATCTGTCTTCTCCTCCTTATCCAGCTTTCACTTGCTCAAATTCTCATCTTGCATTCTCCACCATTTGTCCGTACAAGGTCCAGTTTTCCTGCCTTTCGCGCTCTATCACTTTTTAAGAAAATGTCCTTCTTCTGCTTCACCATAATGCACCTCTGACTCATGTGTCATTGCCTGAATAAACTTATAGTCATATATAGTGTGTCAGTTTCTTAACCCGAGCCAATACTAATGCACCTTTGGTAACCTTCCAGTTGCTATTTGAGAACACTATCAAATGACCACCCTCACTGAGCTGCCTAACACAGATGAGGTTTTTCTTTAACTCAGAAACGTGCTGACCTTTTGCAAAGTCCATTTGCTCTTTTTAAAGAGTGCAATATCAACGTCTCCCATCCCCACCAAAGTTACCTGCAACATTATTTCACATTAACTCTCGGCGGGAAGATGTAAGGAAGGAAACCCCTAAATCCAGTATCCAGTCTTCAATAGAACTGTGAACTGCCATGTTGACGTTACTTTTGGTTCAGGTTTAGTTTTCCCTCTTTAGTTGCCTAAGGTCTAGCCATATGATTTTTCTGTTGACTATTCATAGAAAACTAGAAAAGAACCATCACCATTAGAAAATTTAAACTCATCTTTTCTAAACTTGAAGTTTCACATATTGGTCATAACCTCTGACACTTAGTAGGTGGGGTCAGTATGAGGGAGTTCAAGATGAGTCCCCATAGAACTGATTGACCTTAAGGTTGACTTTAGTTGTTGGTTTAGAGCTTGTTCACTCACTACACTCACTATCACCGATATTCACTCACAATCTTAAAATCCAAAATTGTTAACTTTACCCCTTGACCTTTTGGGAGACTCATTTAGATAGTCCCCTAGACCCACTAGCCCTAGGCTAGGGTTTAGCTAAGATCAGTACATGGACGACCCAAATGGGAATCTCATTGATCCATAGCTCATGCATGGTGGTTGACACCCCAATTCTACCAAAATATCCAACTTGGTCTTTTGCCTCTAAAATCCACCCAAATTACCTAAACACCCTCAAATCTCAAATTTGGCCAAAAATCCCAATTTCACCCAAAAATACCCAAGTTTGTTCAAAAATCATTTCAAACCTTTTCAACATAGCCAAATTACCCAAAACCATTAAAAAATTTTAAATTTACCAAAATACCCCCAAAATTGCCAAAATTACAAAAATACCCTTAACGCCCCAAACTTTCCCAAAACCTCCAAAATCACTTCAATTATCTCCAAAACCAATTTGGACCCTTCAATTGAACCGAAACCCCCAAATTGCCTTTAAAGGCCCAATTTCCCCAAATTCACTTTAAATGTCCATCAATTTGGTCTCAATTCAATATTAAACTCAAACTAAACCTTCATATGACCAATATAAACCAAATACAAGACTACTTAGCCCATGCTTTGAGCTAAATTTTGATCTAAATCAAAACCCCAATTTTGGCCCTATGACTTAATTCCCCTATGACTTAATTAATTCCACCAAATTGAACCCCATAGGCTACTTAATTTGCCCTAATTTGGATTCTAAATCTTTATTAACACTCCTACACACCAAACTTAACCTTCAATTGGCCTTGGTGAAGCCTCAATTGCACTTAATTTTAACCCAATTCCAAAAAATCCCCAAATTTACCCCAAATTAGCTATGTCCCCAAAATCCACCAAATTGAATGCCTTAATCCAAAAATTGGCACCCAATTTATGTTGAAAACTCTTCATGACATTCCTATAGATCATTTTAAACAATAAATTTGAACTTCTCCCAACCTTAACCCAATCTCGACCCAAGTCTAGCCAAACTTGCCCAAATTGACCAAAATCCGAAAATCCTTCAAATTGAGCTTCCAATTGGACTCAAAATCATTTCAATCCTTCACCATCAATGACTCAAAATCATTTCAATCCTTCACCAAAAATCTTCATGAAAATCATCCACACAATGTTGATCAATCAATTGGGCTCAAATTCATGGATGTCCATCCACACAATGTTGATCAATCAATTTGGGTCAAATTCAACTTTTAGCCATTTGGACCCAAATTGGACCCATGTGACAAAATTAACTTAGCCATCCTAAGGCCACCAAATTGATGACTCCATAGTCATTAAGCACACTCTATTTACCAAGTAAACCCTCTTGGACCAATTATGATGAACTATGGACCATTGGATCCCTAATTAAGGGATTTATGAATTAAGGGATTTATGTAATTAAGGGATTTATGTTCATTTATGGGCCTTAACCAAAAATCTTCCCCATCATCACTTGCCATTGAGGGTTAATGATAATTAACCTTCCTAGTGGCTCATCTGACCTCCTGGCCACCTCCCCTGGGCCTGTTGGCAGGCCTAGTGGCCGGAAAGCACCAAAACGGAGAGTCCCAAGCTAAAATTCAAACCCAAACTCACCCATCTAAGCTGGTCAATTTCAATTGGCTGGTCAATTTATTTCAATTGGTTTTAGCACTTCAAAACACTCCACCTAAGCACCATTTTGCACCCCTCAATTGGCCATGGCAGCCACCCTAGGCCATTTCTATTTAACCCTCACCTCCATGGCCAAGAGAGGAGAGCTAAAATTTGCTTAAGAAAACTCTGCCAAATTGCTCTCAGAGACTCCCTAAGACCTCATCAATTCAAGCCTACCATTTTCCCCCAATAATACTCACTGTAGAAGCTCAATTTTGAGCTCATATTTCTACAAAAACTAGGGTAGAAATCCCCATTGCTCCACAGCTCACCGAACTTCAATTACTTGTGCACACACCATCTCCACAGTGAGAGAAGTTGATTCCCCACAAAAGCCCCCTCTAAAATAGCCTCTAACCTAGCTCTAAACTAACACTTGAAATCGTGCTAGATCGAATTCATATCTAGACCATTCACCAGGGAACAAGACTTCTTATGGAGGTTTGCTGGGACCAATTGAAGCTACCACAACCATCTGATTGAGGTCTCCCCTCTCAAACAAAGCTATTCAACTCTAACCATAAATCGAGCTTATTTCGACCCTCCATACGTATTTACTGTATTTTTTACTGTATAAATCATATAGATGTGTTCATCTTGAGTAGATGGAGGTTAAGAAATAAATCCCATGTGAATTGGTTGAGTCTAGGCCAAGTTCCTAAGGTTTTAGTGTGAACAGTTCATGGGTTGGGTCACTTGGGGACGATAACGGAGAGTCGTCTGATCGCACGTGTATTCAATGGATGAAGAAGATAAAGCCGAACAGATTCATGGTGCATAAAGCGCTGTTTGCGTGGAGGCTACGTGGCTAACAGTGTCAAATGGCGGAGCGACGCATGGAACCTTTGGGGTGGACGAGGATGAGTTGGCGCCGCATGGATAAGTAGAAAAATAGGGATTTTTGGATTATTTTAAATGCCTAAACTTAAAAAATCCATATCTTTCTCTAGAAAAATCATTAAAAAAAAGAAAAATACTCTCTTGCTCAGTGAACAGAGGAGAATAATTTGGACTAAAAATAAGAATTATTTTCTCACTCTCTGATTTTTAGTTAATTAAATACCATCTGTGGTATTTTAATTCTAAATGGCTTAAAAAATTTCACCATGACATGAAATTTTGATGGTTTATTCCTCATGAAAGAGGTCATGTCTTCTAATTTTTCCAAGGTCAGAGGGCATCTCTATGCTTCTAACCCTAATTTTCAATCTAAGGTGACCATTTTGGCTTATTTTAACTATACAAAATCAAAATATCAATTGAAAAATTATGAGAACAATTTTATTAGGTTTCCAGTGTTCATAGAAATCTAGGAAAAATATTGTGATGCTTTGAATCATTCTGTGTGCTATACTTAGTTAAATTTAAATATCTTGTACTAATTTTTGTAAATTAGATTCATATCAAAAATTAACAAAATCAACTCCATATTGTTCATAAAAATCATATTTACTCACAGTAAAAATTTGAAAATTTTTGACTCGGCTTAAGCACTAATTTGTATTTTCTAAGAAATCTTATATTTTTGTACTAGGGTAATTATAATAAATTAAATACACTTAGAAAAATTATGAGAATCAGTTTTATGAGTTCCTTTTGATCAGACGCACTTAGAAAAAATAAAAATTATTTTTGAAAAAATACTTGATTTTTGAGCCATATTTTGGATTTAAAATAATTAAGAATAATTAAAATTTTTAAAAATACAAAAATATTTCAAAATGTTCCTAGTTGTCCCCTGATCACTTGGGACTCAATAAGATATTTTTCCTAATTTTTCTAAGCTAAAATAAATTTTAAAAGCTTGAAAATGAATTTTTATATTTTCTCACTAAAATAATTATAATAAATAAATTAAAAATCACAAAAATATAAAATATGATTCTCTAAATTTTATGAACATAGAGGAATCTCATAAAAATATAAAAAAATTTTTGTAATTAAAACACTATTTTCTATTTAAATAAATCATGAAAATTGATCTAAAATAAAACAATAAAAATAGAAATTTGATCCAAAAAATCATAAAATTTTACGTAAGTGTTTCTCTGACTTTAGGAAACCTCTAATAATTTTTCCATAAATATAATTTTTTTTTGGATAAATAAATAAATTAAATTTTAAAAAATCTTTTTTCCTAAAGTTAAATAATTATTAAATTAAATTAAATTTTGAGAGGTCCACATGTCCTCCTCAAACATTTTAATTACCTCATGGATATGACACTTTAAACTCTCAGAATCATTTAAGTTGTGTTAAAAGAGTTGTGAGGTAAAGTGCCCTAAGGGCAAAATGGTAATTTTAAGACTTTTGTGCCTTAATAAAAAATTTAGAATTATCAAAGGGAAAATGGGTAATTTTGATCTTAATAAGCATGTTTAGATGATTAGAATACAATGGGGTTAAAAGGTAGAAACCTATTTAACACCCTTGCACAACATCAACTAAAAGCATAATTCTCTTGATCTTCATGACTTGGAAGTCAATTAATGATCAAAGGATTCTAAAGTGATGGACTTAAGCTAGGAAGAAGATAATTTACTCTTCTTAGGCCCAAAGTTGAGGATGATCTGATCATCTAATAAGGATATATGACACTTAAAGCAAATCCTTGATAGCCACCATTTCACTCACTATGATTGTTATAGGCTTAGTAGTGACCTAAGCTCAATTTCTAAACTCAATTGGTTGGATTTAGAAAATGATATGATTGGTGATTCACATCTTTTAAGCACTATAAGCCTGACTTTTGCTTTGGGCATCATAATCTTAAATAACTCAAACTTGTCTTCGAGGCACTCACTCACATAACTCTTAAATGAAACGTCAATTGATTAATCGAGTACCCTATCCTCGGTTTAATTAAATTGTTAAGCTTCAATGAGCAATGGGGTAGGCAAAGTCTAAAACTCAGATGGTTAATAGAACAATATGATAAGTTCTGAAATGAACTCAAAAAAATTCAAGAGATCTTCAGAATAGTTTAGGGTCATATCCCGAGCACTTTGGAATCTTTTGAATGTGAAGGACAAATTGAACTTATTGTATTTTGTCCTAAAATCATCTACTAGGATATTTTAAGACTCAATAGATTCATAGCTTAGGGTTTGGTATACAAACTTTCATCTACTCATGCAATTTAAATTCCTTGCAATATTTTCCACATATCTTGCAAGTACTGACCTTTCAGATGGTGGAACGAGAAGACTCGTCAGGTACACTTTTACTGTTAAAGTACCATTTTCTCTTTCATCTTCCGCACTAAAATTTCATGCTTATAAAACTTGTATGTTAAACAACGATGTCATCCTTCATGAAGTCAAAACTGCTAGGATAACCAAAAAACCAAAACCAAAACTAAAATCAACCAAGATAAAGTTCACTGCCACAACATTCAAAATATAAGACACCTCAAAATTTAATCACAAACAACACATAAAACAATAATTGCAACTAAAATAAGACGTCTCTATCGGATGATCGGGAATCCTTTGGAGGAGGTAACCTACGGCTGCTAACGAGATTTCCCACAGTTTAAATGAAAGTATGGAACTCATTAAGTTGAGTTGAATAAATTCATTTGGACTAAATGAATCCGATAGAAATTAGTGGTACCGGAATGAGGGAATCATAGTATCCTAACCGGCCTCGCTCTATCAACTTTAACAAGCCCCATAGCATTTAAAGAACTTTAACCATAGAGCTATTTGATTTGACATCATAACTTGACACATTAGAAAACTTGAACATGCTACGACGAGAAGCTTGGAGCTAGCTTGATGGGCAATAATGCCATCTTCAACAACAAAACATGTCTCTATCAGCTAAACCATTCATTCCTTAGAATTAAACAACAAAGCCATGAGATTTCGAGATTGTTTGCTCATGCAACATAAATCCTCAACTCATCTTTAAGCCTTTGTCTAGCTCTGCAACACAATATAAGCCCTAACTCGTCTTAGGATTCTGAGGTTGTCATCCTTCAAGACCTAAATCCTCACATCTTCCAGGCTATTTGTGTGATTGTTTCACACAAATGTAAGCCCTAAATTAATAAAATTGGCAGGATGAAATATTCAAATAATTTCTCCTCTAAATTGAAATCAAACAATAGGATAGACTGGAAAGTCACCGAGGTTCTCCTCCGGATTTATGACATCCCTTAGTTCTTCCTCTTTTGGACTCTATAATAAATGTTCCAAATTTGAGTCATTCCTCTTTCACACCTCTTTGTCTGATCTTATTGAAAAGTCCTATCCTTTGACCTCCTTGAAGATAACATTTCCTGATGTTTATTGAGAGTTTTCTTAAGTGACTTCAGTCATTTAAGATGTAAATAAAAATAAGGGCTTGTCTTTATAGGGAGCTTTTCCGAACCCAACTTAATATGAACCGTATTTTTTTCTTCGTATTAAATAGGGGAACTTGTCGGCAAATAAAAATGGTTTCATAGAACAAACGGATGTCATATGTTTCTTAGTTTACTTAATCGAGTCTCACCCTCAAGTCTTGTGTTTAACCTTCAGGATAGATATAGGATTTGAGGTATAGTGCTCTTTCATTTAAACTATGAAAAATATGGGGTCAGTTTGATTTCATATTTATATATATATATATATATATATATATATATATATGTAAATTAAAAGTGTTTTCGAAAGCAGGTGACGAGATTTCGATTCCGGCTGCCGACATCTTCTAACAGGCAACTCCTTAACCCAAAATAGTGTCGACATGCCAGCAATAGTGCATGCTGTATTTTTTCAGTTACAACATTAGTGTAATCATTCTCCTTCTTCTTAGGATTCCTGTATTTCCTTTTTATGTGGCCAGCCTTGCCACAATTCCAGCAGGTTGTCTGCTGCGAGACTTTGATTTTGATCTTCCTCTATAAGAGTTCCTGTCATGTGATCTCCCTTTGGAATCAATATTCAGCGTCAAACTTGAACACGAGGCCTCGCCAGAATCCTTCCTGCGCACCTTCTCAACCAAAATCAAATCATGAATATCAGCATATTTCAACTAAGATTTACCTGCATAATTGTTAATTGTCATCCCCATGACTTCCCAACTATTTGGCAATGAAGCCAACAATATCAGCGCACGTATCTCATAATCAAATCAATTTCAACAAACGACAACTGATTTGTGATAGTGTTGAAATCATTCAGGTGTTGAGCAACAGAGACACCTTCCATCATCTTCAAGTTGAATAATTTTTTCATCAGGTACACCTTGTTATTCGTCGATGACTTTTCATACATACCTGAAAAAGTGATCATGAGATCCGCAGTAGTCATTTCTTTGAAGATGTTGTAAGCAACCGATCTCGACATGGTTAATCGAATAACCCTCAGAATCTATCAATCCAACAAATTCCATTCCGCTTCGTCCACCTTTTCCAGTTGCTTTCCCAGTAACGAAAGATGAAGTTTCTTCCCATAGAGGTAGTCCTCTATCTACATCCTCCAGTAAGCAAAATCTAAGCCATTGAACTTCTCGATCCCCGTCATCATCACTTCTTCTCCATTCATCGTTCTTCCTTAGATCTGAAACCAAGTCACTGATACTAGTTGTTGTGAAAAAATGACGACAATGAAGCGAAAAATGAAATGAGAAAATTTGCACGTAGAAAAAACACCAGAGCAACATACAGATTTATGTGGTTCGAAAAATTTGTCTACGTCCACGAAGCTGCAAAGGATTTTATTTATTTGAGGAATTACACCGTCGAGCGCCTCGACGTTTACAAGAAAATTTATATTTTCTTCTCTTCTTTCCTCCTCTCTCTCTCTCTCTCTCTCTCTTAGCGGACTTGACTTAACCTTACTTGGCTTGTTTATGACAAACCATAAGAGACTATTTATAGAAGTCAGGAGAGCGGTATGTGGGAGGAAGGTGAGCGATAGGTGAGATGTGGTAGGTGAGCGGTAGGTGGAATGGTAGGTGAGCGGTAGGTGAGATTCTTAATTAAGAATCTAATTAAATTATCTTGAATCGGATCTTCACATTACCTAATAATTTGACGGTTGAAATCATCCCCCATGGAGCAAACAGATCTGTTATTAAAAACGAAAATATCATAATATTTGTGTTAAAACTGAAACACTAGTCTGATTATTTTAAGATGTTCGCAGACATATAAACGAATTTTATTGGGCCGCTTTAGAGGAAAGCCGGGATTAAAAATCATTGGAACCGATTGTGAAAAACTTTGTAATAGTGATGTGACCAACGCGTATCAGATCGTGTCCAACACGTCTAAGTCATTCGGTTCGCATTTAATGTGCCAATTAAATGGGCGAGATCTTCAACAATAATATCGAACAATTAAGCCTAATAAGCCATACACGCCATCTTTGGGGCTTCTCCTCATTGTTGCAATCATTTTGAATGGGAGATATTTTGAACGGATTTGTAATTTATAATATCAAATAAAAAATATCACTATTATTTAATTTTTTAAATATAAAATAAAAATTTTCATACATATAAAAATAAATATCAAATTTGAATGATGAGACATGAAAATACAAAATGAATTCTATAATATTTATATATATTATATAAAGTTATATATTATATAAAAACTATTATATTTGACCGGTGGCCCCAAAATTTTATAATATTCCATTATTTAATGTTTTCAATAATAAAAATTAAATTTGTATCTTCTTTAAATAAAAAAGCTAATTTATGTGTTCTATTAATTTTTTTTAATTCCCCCATCACAAAAAAATAAAATTACAGTGATTTTTGAATCAAAACAAATAAGTTATAATTTTTTTTACCAAATTAACTGTAAAGTTTAATGTCAATTTCAAATAAATAATATTTTATATTGATCATGAAAATTGTTATAAATTGACTTTGCATGAAGAAAATTTTTTTTTCTCTTAAATGTAATACCAATTGACGACAGAAACAAAGTTAGGAGAAAAATTTGTGCATGGAAGTTTATCTTTTCAAACATGATTAGAAATGTTCAGCCCTAGGAATTGCTATTTGATTCCTCCATTTGTTGTGATCTCTCTTTCAATCTCTGAAAAAAAAATTTGTAATGTATATTTTGCAATGATTTTGTAAGATACTTGTATTTCTCTTGTAATTGTTGGTTATAGACTTTTTCAATACCAAGTCTTTGAAGAATTTTGGTGGAAGGTATTCTTTGTGTAGTTGAGTATTGACTTAAAGGGCTGCCTTTGTCAAATTTTTAAGTGATAGAGCTTTTCCTTCATGAAGAATTGTGAGATTATTTTCTTATTGACTTGTGAGTGGCTTGGTTGGTAGTGGAATCCTAGGGAAAGGGATGTTTTGGTTTTGATGTTAGTTGATTAGGTCAAATCACATAAATATCATTGTATCATATTTTCTTGTAGCAAGATTTGTTTTAAATTGCACTTAATTAACATATTTTTTATGCTTATTTGTTACTTGCTTGAATAGCTAGGTGATAATATTGTGAGTTTATCTTTCATTGATTACTATATTATTATCATAATAAAACCTAATATTGTGTCATTATCGTTATCATCACAAATCTGTATTTAATTAGATCTTGGTTGTTAAATTAATTTGATATATTTTTTAATGTTTACAAAATTACTTATTAAGCCATCTAGTCTGAGCCATGTTGACCTCCAACCCTTCTTGGCCTTACTTTCTCAAGTAAAGCATCGACAAAGCAATCTATTCAACAAAATGTATGCAACAGTGTCTTCTTATTTATTTTTGGGGTGTTTACACACATACTTCACAATTCATATATATCTACTTATCTAATAATTGAATTATCATATATTTATATATAGTATTTAAATCTTCAATATCACAACATAAATATTATAGGAGCAAAAATGTGAGTATTTAATGGAGGAAGGCTTCACACCCGATGATGAAAATTTAAAGGCAAACTAGTCGGTTTTCATAATGATTATGGGTCCTGAGCATATTGGCAGGGCACAGACACGAGTTTGGAGCGAATCCAACCTGATACTTCTTGCATGGCACCTAAATGATAGGAGAAAGCAATGGAGGCGGTAGTTTTACTTGGGTCCCTGAGATGGAGGAGTTAGAATATATAAGGGCAGACACACGATAGTTGAGAGCATTATTATAGCAAATTTTAACACATCACTATTCATCTAGGGTCTCACATATGGTTAGTTATTTTTTTTAGAATCTTATGTATCATTATCAACTATTATAATTCTATTAGTTTTTTTTTATTTGAAGGGAGACAATGAAAAATTATATGAGGATTGATTGAGTTGAAGATTTAATTTAACGTACTACAACGGTATTTACCATTTTAAGTATTTTTGGCTTAAGGCCTTAACGTGAACACTTAAAAGTGTGCCTAATTTTATTTACTTTTTAAAACTCATTTTGCTTGTGTTTAAGAATATGTTTTAAAATTTATTTTAATATCAAAGTTTTATTTAGTAGTTTATGAATAGCTTGGTTTAAGAATAAATTTCCTTATTTATTTTGATGTCTAAGTTATACTTACTGGTTATGAATTAATTGGTGTAAGAATACTTTTGTTTTCTTTATTTGAATGTGTAAGTGTTATTTACATGCTTGAGAATCATTTGGTGTTTTAAGAACATATGTTGAAGAAACATAACAACATAATGCTATGGGGTACAACGTTAATGTTCAGTACTGTATTACAACTTATTTGGGTAACTTGAAGTTATAAATAATAAAAATAAGTATAAGAATTTGAATTTGAAATTATTTTAAAAAAAATCAATGCTGGTGGTGGTTTAAACTACCACATCATAGTAAAAATTGTGCAAATTTAGACCACAACATATCTACAAAATTGTGAGATTGTGTGGTGATTTAAACCACTACAATTTGTATTAGTATATGGCAGTTTAAACCACAGTCATAGATCCGTGTCTACGATGATGGTTTTAAAATTGTTGCTAAATTTCATTGTAATGCAAAGCAAATAGGAAGTCACATTTAGCGATTTTAAACTGTTGTAATTTTTTTTTACATAGGTGTCACTGTCTGAACTCTCACTCATCAAGATATTGTTCACTTAGGCCTAATGGCCTCATAGTTTTGCCCATTTTAGTAACTTCCCAATAGGTCACCAATCCAAGATGTGCTCCAACTTTCTCTGCCTAAGATCTGCATCTACAAATCTCTATAGATTGATCCCTGCATTTCAATAACAAAATGCCCTATTGACTATTTGCCTAAAATACTGAGAATCCACTTTATCATCTCTTAATGATGCTTTCCTAGAATGTCCATCTACCTACTGACCACTCCATATATAGATGCAATATTTTATCTGGTATAAACTAAAGCATACATCAGAATTCCAATTATTGAAGCATATAGGGCACTCCAATTTTGTGCTTGCTCTGCTTTGAACTTCATTAATAGCTTTTAAGATGCTTGAAGTGACTACTTAAAGGGGTGCAAACTATTTTTTCCTCATTCATGATGAGTTGCTCTATGATCTTTTTAACATACTCTGACTGAGATAACTTCAATAGACATGTACTTCTGACCCTGCTGATTCTCATCCCGAAAATTTTTTTTGGGACCTAAATCATTCATCTCCAACTCAATAATTACTCCATTAAGTCTCTAATTTTATTCATATACATGCAAAAAATGCAAGATATAACGATACCAAAGTGTTTAATGAAGCAATAATGGTCTATCTGACACTTTATGTATGCACTGTCTGACATGAATTTGCCAAACCTCTTGTAGCAATGTCTGAGTGCATGCTTTCAACTATAGATGCCCTTCCTCAACTAACAAACTAAATCTTATTTCCCTAGAATCTTATAACCCCACAGATGTACCATATATAATTCCTCCTTATGATCTCCATGTAAGAAAGAAATTCATATGCTTCAAACGTAGATCTTTCTATGTTATGATACTCAGCATAAACCTGACAATTGTCATCTTCACCATGGAGAAATAATCTCTATGTAGTCCACCCCTTTCGAATGGAACCTCTTCATAATTAGTGTTTTGTAGTGCCTATACCAGCCAATTCCTCTTTTAAATGGTGGATCCACTTATTGTGTATCGCTCATTTGGCATTTAGCAATAGCGTCAAATCTCAGGCCCAATTTGACTCTAAAGACTATAGTTATTCATTCTTGTCAAACTCCGAATATTTTGAATCTTCAACTTCAGTTGCTTTCTTAAAGCACTATAGTTCACCATTATTGGTTAACAAAAAAATAATGTAATAAAGGAGAATACATGTATAACAGTCGTATCAATTTCTTTCACTTCTTGACCATAGTAGCAGGTCATTGATGAACTTCATGTGCTCGTTCTACTTGAGCACTTATTCATTCTACACCCTCCTGATCATGGCATCTTCTATCTCAACATCCTTGGGACTATTCAAAAGTAATTGATGGGCTATTTTGAGTTTTGACCCTGACATCGTACATCTCCATTTTATTGAATGTAACATCTTTACTTTTGATGAATTTTTTATTTTGATAAATTTAGAACTTGTACCTATACTCATCTGAGCCATATTTAATGATGATGCATTTGACATATTTTGAGTTAAGCTTGCTCCTGGACCCTGCATTATCATATACATGTTCATAACACCAAATAATTTTAAATGAGATTGATTTACCTCCTTGTCACTCTAGGCTTATTCAGGTAAGGCTTCCTCTAAAGGTTTTGATGTACCACATTTAATCAGATAAATAAAAGTATTTCTGCCTCAACCTAAAATTATTTTGGCAATCCAACATGCAGTCTTATGCTTCTGGCATGCACCGTGATTGTTCTATTCAAGTCCTCAACCACACCATTTTGTTGCAGTGTCCTTTAGACAAGGAACTAATGAATGATACCCTCTATAGCATATAAACCCCTAAACTTCTAATCATGATGCCCACCCCTAAAAGTTTAAATAAGTAAAGTAGAGCTAAAACCACCCTCATCTTGAGCTTAGTCTTGATTAAATTTATCAAGGTTGAGCTTGAGCTCAATTCTATGAGTTCGAGCCGACTCACATGCCAACTTATTTATTATAAAAAAATAATATTAATTTGTGAAGTGTTATAATAAAATGACAAATATAATGAGCAATAAGAGTGAAATAATATGAAATCATTCAACATAAAATACAAAAACTTGTTTTTTAAATATTTTTATTACTTTAAAATAAGTTCTTAAATTTTAATAGATTTTTAGTAAATTTTATAATAATATTTTCTAAAATGGGTCCGCTCACGAGCCAATGAGTCGAGTTGAGGCTAGCTTGAGTTTGGCTTGTTAGCTAATTGATACACCAAAAATATATGCATATTTAGACCTATATTTTATACTAATTTTTTTTTTATATTGGGCTTTAAAGAAAGGTATTTTTCATGTTTTATTACAGATTGTTGATTTTTAGGACTTGAAGCAAAAAGAGTTGGAATTTGGAGTCAAAATAGCATTTTCGAAGAAATACTTACCGTCGACAACGCCAGGATGGACGTCGACGGTGCATACCTACAGAACTGAGGCCACAATATACTTAGTGTCGACGACACCAGAAGCAGCACCGATAACACCATTTGACAGAGAGCACAAAATTAATTCATGGTTCACTGACGCCAATGAGGCCAATGTCAGTGTAAGAGCTATTTCTAGAAATTTTGACAAATTTGGATGTTTTTTGAAGAGTTTTTGGATGCACGTATTAGAAAACCTACAATATGCTCTATTTAGGCAAAAAATGATCAGAAGACTCCGTCTTCCACTCCTCCTCAATCACATAGAGTCCATTAGTCATTTATTTCTATAGAGATTTGTGTTTTTATGGTGAGTTTAAGTGTGAATTCTTTTCTAAGAGTTGTTAGAGAGGGAGAGAAGTGAGATATTTCTTCTTCCTACATCTTCTAAGAGAGAATCAAGAGCATTGTAAAGAGAGAAAGAGTCCAAGAGAGGCAATAAGCGATTTGCTTTGAAAAAGAGTTTCAGATAAGTGTTGTTTTTTTATTATTGTTGCATAAACTTTTTTTTATATATAAAATTTGTGTTTTATTGTATCTTTCTCATGAAGTCAGAGTAGTTTCCTTTATCTTTCTCCCTACTCTTAGACACGGTGAAATGAATAGATAATTTGGATGTGCCAATTTTAAAATATAAAATAAATTGTGATGGTTTTTCAATATTGTTCTTAATTTACTTTTTGATTTGGCCAATTGAAATGTTAAAATATAGTTTCAAACATATGATCCTGGAAATAGAGTGTGAGTTCTACAATGGAGTGAGAATCACATTTAATTCCATGGAGGAGTATTTTGTTCATTAAATTAAGTACAAATAAATAAGGAAATATACATTATTGGGTATAGAATTGCAGATTTTAGAGTGACAGACTAAAATCCTAAATTTGGTCTCAGTGTTTAAGAACTAAAGTGAGTGTTAGCTTTCAGGGGAAGGGAAGTGGGAGCTCAGGAGTGAGAGCCAGTATTCTCCTAGCCTAACCACGGATTTAGGGACTATACCTGAGATTAGCTAATGAGTCTCTATAACACTGAATCAGGGTAGAGAATTAAAATTACCCATATTTGGCACAATACATATTTAAACCATTTATATAATCTCATTTAACCAAAAGTTTACCAAAAACTCATTGTAGTGAGAAAGATGATTTTTCTTATCAGATAACTTCATCACAAAAACTTAGTTTGGTAGTTATTGTTTAAACTTTACATT
This sequence comes from Phalaenopsis equestris, assembly GCF_001263595.1. NCBI lineage: Eukaryota > Viridiplantae > Streptophyta > Magnoliopsida > Asparagales > Orchidaceae > Phalaenopsis > Phalaenopsis equestris. The sequence goes on along the minus strand of NW_018164765.1, from coordinate 557,731 downwards.
TCAGCTTTGCTAGTAGTTAATAATTTAGTTCTTATAGTACATCAAATAATCGAAATTAGTGATAGTTGTTTTATTTTATTGCACTGAATTTCCTAGTTAATTTATCAGTTAATTTATCACTTCTTCCTAGTTAATTTATCACTTCAAATTTAAGCCTTCCTCATGGGATCAATATTTGGGGCTTAAACAGAAAGTCTTGTATTACTTGATAATGATACATATACTTATGTAGAATCCCTACATATATTGCTTAAATTTCTTATTCATAAAATAATGCATCAAGTTTTTGACACCGTTGAAAATCGAAGTCAACTTTATATATTTGGCACAACTATATCATCGGGATCAAGTTTTTTGAGCCGTTGTCGGGGAAGGTAATGGTAAATTAAATAGATTTGGTAAATTAGGAAATTTAACGATAAATATAAAATATAAAAATAAAAAAACTAATAAATCCAAAAATCCAAATATATATATACTTAAGAGTAATTTTAATAATATTTTCTTTGTTTATTATATTTGTTTATGCGAAATATTGGATCTGAAGGTTTAGTACCTTACAATTCAGAATTAAAACATACTATTAGAAAACTTCAAAAACAACAAAAAGAGATTAAAAATTTGAACAAAATAGCGAATAACTTAGATAATCAAATAAATAAAAATCGATAAAAATCTTTAAGAGATTATGTTAATCCTACAATAGATGAACTTCACTTGACAATTCAAAATCTTAATATTACTTCTAATTTATTTGAGCTTAAACCTGCTATTATCCAGATGGTACAAAATAATTAGTTTGGAGGAACTCCTACTAAAGATCCTAACTTACATCTTGCTAATTTTCATGAAATATGTGCTACTTTTAAATATGATGGAGTGTCTAATGATGTTGTTAGGCTTAGACTTTTTCCTTTTTCATTAAAGGATAAAGCTAAAGCTTGGTTAAATTCATTAGCACCTGGATCTATCAAAACTTGGGGAGAACTATCACAAAAAATTTTGGCTATTTCCCACCTTTAAAAACTGCTAAGCTTAAAAAGGATATTACATCTTTTTGTCAGCTTGAAAGGGAATCGATATATGAAGCCAGAGAAAGATTTAAAGATCTCCTTAAAAAATATCCACACCATGTTTTACCAGATTGTTTAATAATTCAAATTTCTTACAATGGATTAGTAGGATCACTTAAATATATTATAGATGCTACTGCGGATGAATCATTAATGTCAAAACCTTTTGATGAAGCATACTCTTTAATAGAGGAAATGGCTACTAACAATTTTCAATGACCCTCTGAACGGGAAAATCCTAAGAGAGTAGCTAATATTCATGATTCTGACGCAATGTCTATTTTAGCATCTTAAATTTCCTCTATATCAAAAAAGATTGATCAAATTGGAGTGCACTATTCTCAAATACCACCAGCATTAGAGGAAAATTCACTAGGACAGATAATTGATACTCAATCATCTTATAAAACTTTGAATGTTATACATAATTGAAATGATAATCCCTATTCTAATTATTATAACCCTGGATGGAAAAATCACCCTAATATTAGTTGGAAAAATTATAACAATTCGGTAAATCCCTCAGGAAATTAAAACAACAAAGAAAATCCTAACTATTGATCTTATTATCCTCCTGGATTTAACTCAAACCCTAACCCACATGTTAAGGAAAAGATGTTGATGATGGAAGAAGTAATTTTGAACATGGGGAATCAAATACAAAATCAAGGGGTTGCTATTAAAAATATGGAAAATCAATTAAGACATATTGCTACAACACTTAGTAACAGACCTTCAGAAATTCTTTCGAGTACTGTGAAAGTTAATCCAGAAGATCAAAATAAGGAGCAAATTAAAGTTATTCAATTATGAAGTGAAAAAGAAGTAAAAATAAGAATCCAAAGAGAAACTGAAGTTGAGGAGGAGAAGAGACTGAAAGCGATCACAATGAAAATAAACCAATACAAGTTATTTTAGAAAAACCACTACCTCTATTTCCTCAATGATTGAAGCAGAAGACTAAAGATAAACAATTTACAAAATTTTTAGAAATCCTTAAAAAAGGTAACGATAAATATTCATTTTATTGAGGCTTTGGTACAAATGTCAGGTTATGTGAAATTTATGAAGGATATACTAAATAAGAAAAGGAAATTTTTTTATCATGAGACCATTGCACTCAGTGAAGCGTGTAGCGTTATTATTCAAAAAAAGCTTCCTAAAAAGTTAAAATATCCTAGTAGTTTTACTATACCTTGTGCTATTGGTGAAATTTTTTTGGAAAAGTCTTATGTGATTTAAGAGCAAGTATCAATCTTATGCCTCTATCGATTTTTAAACGTTTAGATTTAGGAGAGATTTCCCCTACTACTGTAACTCTTCAGTTAGCTGATCGATCAAGAACTTATCCTAAAGGAGTTATAGAAGATGTATTAGTGAAAGTGGATAAATTTATTTTTCTTGTAGACTTTATCGTATTAGATATGGAGGAAGATAAAGAGATTCCTATTATTTTGGGGAGATCAATTCTTGCAATAGATAGAGCTGTGACAGATGTGTAAAAAGGAGAATTAATTGAGAGTCAGTGATCAATAAGTAACATTTAATATTGCGAAAGCTATGAAATATCCTATAATATAAAAAGATAATGAATGTTTTAGGATAGAAGTTACTGATTATCTGAGTAATGAGCAATTTAAGGAAGTGTTTGAAAAAAAATTAATGTAAGAACAGTATTGTGATTATAAAAATGAAATAAAAGAAGAGAATTTAGATTATGTTCAGGACAAATTTGAAACTTTAGATTTGTTGGAAATTGATAATAGAAATCTTATTCCTTCAAGTATTAAATCACCTGAACATGAACTGAAAACCTGCCCATTTAAAGTATGTGCTTTTAAGAGATTCATCTACATTGTCTGTTATTGCATCTTCTAATTTAACTAAAATTCAAGAACAAAAATTAATAGAAATGTTAAAAATATATAAAAATGCTTTTGGATGGACTTTAAGTGATACTAAAGGAATCAATCTCTCAAATTGCGTGCATAAAATTATATTAGATGAATAGTATGAATCTAAAGCTGATCTTCAAAGGAGATTAAACCCCATAATGAAAGAAGTTGTTAAAAAAGAAATCTTAAAATGGTTAGATGTTGGAATTACATATCCTATTTCAGACAGTGCTTGGGTAAGTCCAGATCACTGTGTTCCAAAGAAAGGAGGAGTGACAGTTGAAGTAAATGAGAAAAATAAATTAATTCTAATAAGACAAGTTACTGGTTGGTGAATTTCTATAGTCTATATAAATTAAACATGGCCACTAGGAAAGAACACTTTCCTTTACCATTTCTAGACCAAACGTTGGATAGATTAGCTGAACATAAATATTACTGCTTTCTAGATGGATATATTGAGTATCGCCAAATTCCAATTACTCCTGAGGATCAAGAGAAAACAACATTTACAAGTCCTTATGAAACATTTTCTTTTCGTAGAATGTCTTTTGGACTATGTAATGCACCTGCAACATTTCAAAGATGTATGTGTCAATTTTTACTAATTTAATTGAACATGGAATGGAAGTATTTATGGATGATTGTTCTGTATTCGGGACTTCATTTGAAAAATGTTTAAATATTTTAGAAAAAGTTCTAGAATTATGTGAAAAAATCAAACTAGTATTAAATTGGGAAAAATGTCAATTTATGATTGCGGGAGGAATTGTACTTGGGCCTAAAATTTTTGAAAATTGCATGGAAGTAGATCCTACAAAAATTCAATTTATTAAGCAATTACCACATCCTACTACAGTTAGAGGAGTAAGAAGTTTTCTAGAACATGTTGGTTTTTACAGACATTATATAAAAAAATTTTCAAAAATAACTAAGTCATTATGCCAACTTTTAGAAAAAAATACGAAATTTGATTTTAATGAGGCATTCATAAAAGCATTTGAACTGTTGAAAAGAAAAGTAATCACTGCACCTATAATTTTTCCACCTAATTGGAAGAAACCATTTGAAATCACATATGATGCTAGTGATTATGCTATTAGAGTTGTTTTAGGACAAAGGCACAACAAAGTTTTAAAGTAATATATTATTCTAGTAACACTTTAAATGATGCTCAAATTAATTACACTACTACTGAAAGAGAGTTATTCGCTATAGTCTATGCCTTTGATAAGCTTAAACTTTACTTAATTGGAGCAAAATGTATACTGCATACATATCATTCTGTTATCAAATATTTGATGCAAAAGAAGGATGCTTAACCAGAAGGATGCTTAAAGAAGGATGCTTAACCAAGATTAATTAGATGGATAATTCTATTGCAAGAGTTCAATTTTATGGTGGTTGATAGAAACGGAAATGATAATCAAATAGCTGATCATTTGTTTACACTAGAACAAGAAATTTTAATTAATTTTGCAAATGAAATTTTGGAAACTTTCCCTGATGAATAATTATATAATATTGATGTAATGAATATACCGTGGAATGCCGATATAGTAAATTATATTGTGAGTGATATTCTACCACTAGATGTTAAAAATCAACAATTAAGGAAATTTATTTATGATTCAAATTCTATTTCTGGAATGACCCATATTTATAAGAATAGTATAAAGATTTAATTATTAGAAGGTGTGTGACTTATAAAGAAACTCAACAAATAATTGAAAGATGTCATTATTCTGAATTTGGAGGACATTTTGGAACAAATAGAACTGAACATAAAATTTTACAAACTGGATTTTATTGGCCTACTTCTTTTAGAGATGTTAATGATTATATTAAAACATGCAATCAATGTCAGCGAGTAGGAAATATTTCTAGAAGAAATGAAATACCTCTAAATTACACATTGGAAGTTAAAATATAAATTTTATGGGACCATTTATGCCTTCATTTGGAAATTTATATATATTACTTACTGTTGATTATATGTCCAAATGAATTGAAGTAATTGTTGTACCTAAATGTGATGCTCGGAATGTTTTAAAATTTTTAAATAAAAATATTTTTACAACATTTGGAATGTCGTGAGTGATTATTATAAATGGAGGATCTCATTTTAGAAATAAGAGAATCAAGAAATTGATTAAAAAAATATGATATTATGCAAAGATTCTCTACAACTTATCATCCACAAACGAGCGGTCTATCAAAAATATTAAATCGTGAAATAAAATGAATTTTAGAAAAAGCTGTAAATCCCTATAAATTTGATTGGTCTACTAGATTAAATACTGCACTATGAGCATACAGAATTGCTTATAAGACTCTTATTGGAATGTCCCCATATAGACTTATTTTGGAAAAACATGTCACTTACCAGTAGAATTGGAGCATAAAACATTTTGGGTTATTAAGGAATTAAACTTTAATCTAAAAAAAACTGGTGAGAAAAGATTATTGCAACTCAATGAACTTGAGGAGATCAGAAATGAAGCATATGATAATGCAAGAATCTCTTAAGAGAAATTGAAAATATGGTATGATCGAAAGATTATAAAAAATAAATTTGAACCTGTATAAGAGGTTCTATTATATAATACTAGATTGAGATTATTTTCATCAAAACTGAAATCTAGATGATTAGGACAATTTAAGGTGTTTAAAGTCTATCATTAATGAACTGTAGTTATTAAAGATCCTAAAACTGGAAATATATTTAAAGTTAATGAGCATCGATTGAAACAATATTTTGAAGGGCACATGCCGCAATTTAAAATATATATATATATATATATATATATCTAAATATCTTACTATTTTATTTAATATGTGTTTTATATTAGGAAATAATAATGGTTTTAAATCCTATACAATTCTATATATCATAAAATAAGACAAATATTGGTATTGGAAGAAAATTTGGAATTGAATTGAACCAAAAAAGAAAAAAAAAGAAGCAATGCAACATTGGACACTGACGCCAACGGTGCCCTTCGACACAAGCCATGGCACCGCAGCGCCATCGGGAGTGCCGACAACGTCCCGAGTGGTTTCATGCGTTCAGGGCGAATCTGGCAGACTTTGGCGGGATTGCTGGATTGCACTCCTAAATAATCGCCGAGAGGTGTTTTTAAAGGCCTGAAAACTACATTGGACAACCAGAAACTTCCAAATTTCAAAATCAATGGCTTCTAATTCCAGAAATACTTCAAGGTATGGAGTTTTCAATAAAAGAAAGTTTATCAGTTTTGTTGCACAGAGATTTTATGAAAAAGTCATCACGAAGAAGAGACTTATCAAGGAGAGAGGCTTTGTCAATCATGGATTGAGTAATCCAAATCCAAGTTCACAATCCAAGTTCACAAATTGAGAAAATCATAGTACAAAGGCATTGGGAAGTTCTATGCTACACTACCACTGCAATTGTTGTACCAGGGGTATAGGAATTCTATGCTAACTTACATGGAGTTAACCAAGGAGTCGTCTTCGTTCGAGGTAAGGCTGTACCATTTACTCCGCCTCGAATTAATGATTTGTATATGATATAAAACGTGTCAATCTATCATTATACAAATTTTATTCCAACGAGAGATATGATGCAAGATGTATATCAATTTCTGACGGATGAAAATGATAATTGAAAAATTAGAGATGAGGGATACGTTAGTTTCTCTGCTTCAGTGCTTAATCCAATATCTAACCAATGACATTTCTTCATCTCTGCAAAATTACTCCCTACCATGAAGATTAGACAAGTTGAAAAAGGAAGTATAATTTTAAACTATTGCATTAATATGGAAAAGCCCATTGATGTGGGATCAAGTATTTTCAAATTTATTATGAGTATTATTATGAATGGGCTTATATATGGACTAGGACATCCTTCTACAATTTTCTTACTTTGCAGTCAATCTCAAGTGCCATATGAAAATTGAGAGAAAGTATTATTACCCTGGGAGCCCATGATTCCTATTGATGAAAATTATATTTAGAATAGAAATGAAGCATTGGATATTATCTTGGATCAATCATCACATGCTTTGACACCATTAATACCACATACTATCAGAAGTGATTAGTTTTGGAGAAGAAAATGAAGAAAATCGAAAGAGAGCTTCAGAGCATTATGAATGCAATAGGAAATATTAACTACCTTTTTGATCACTTAGATTGGAGGATGAAGGAGAACTTTGACCATACTAAAACAATTAAAGCAGGTTTGGTGCAGATGTTCAAGAAAGATGAATGGATCGATGAAAATTTGACTGATCAATTTCCGTACCGACCATTCTATAGTTCGTATGTCCATTACCAGTCTATGGGAGATATTAGAGGAGGAGAAAGTACTGAAGATGAAGCAGAATAATTGAAGAAGTTGGACTCTCTACTATTTTAAAGTAATTATGTTTTAATGTCAATGTGTTGGATTTACTTTGCTTTAAAACTCTTTTAACTTTAATTGTGTGTATAGTTTTGTGTCAGCGTTCTAGTGTTGTGGCTTGATTTCAACGCTGAATTATAACTAAGTTTACTTTATGTATGTGTGAGTGTGATTAGAAATGTGTGTTTGTAAAAATTTGGATTTTTATATATAAAAGTTAGTTTGGTGTTGTTTGTGAAAATGCTTGTTTGTGAATTATTTTAGAATGAATATTAGTGTTTAGAAAGACTGATTAGACTTTGGAGTGAATTGAAAGACAATTGAAATTGCAAAAATTAAAAATATGAGATTTTTGGCACTGGCGCCGACGGCGCCAAAATGGGCGCCGATAGCGCCCTCGACCCGAAAGTGCCCAGAACCCTTAAAATTCCATGATTTGCATTATAAAAACAACATTTTTACCCTTTCGGTTACCTTCAACCTCCAGTTTGTGCACTTAGGGCTCACTGGTGCTTGGATTTGAGGCGATTTTAAGGCCAAAGAAGTTTGGATTTCATCTTCTCTCGGTAAGAGCTACACTTTGAACTCAAAATTATTGATTTTTACTAAGGATTTATCTTACATTGTCGAGATCCAAAATTTTGAAATTTTTAGAGAGAGTTTTAAGAAAATCCATTGGTGAAGAACTCTTACTTAGTAGATTTAAGTTTAGAACGTTCTACAATGCGATTTTCAAAATTTTGGGATTTTATTTGGATTTTCAATATTTTTCTTGGATTACCATGGCACCAAAAATGAGCAAGGGAAAGAAGAAAGTGGATTTTGATGATCAAAAGTTGGTCAACTACAAGGCTAACATTTGTTTCAATAGTTTTCTTGCAACTAAAAAAGTAATTCCAGATCGAGCATATAGAAATCCGGGTGGAGAAGCCAAAAGATTAATCGTTGCTCACCAGTGGGAGAATTTTTGTTACTTTACTGCCTAGGCCATTATTGGTATAGTGATGGAATTCTATGCCAACTTTATAGGAACTTATTAGGACTATTGTTCGAGGAAAAATAGTGGAATTTACTCCAAGAAGGATTAATGAATTTTATCAGTTAGAGGATGTATATAGCTGTCAGTACAAATCATTTTCTACTACAAATGAGGCCTTAGATGAAGTTATTTCTTTTCTTACTGATGGAAGAGGAGCTTGGAAGGTGAAGAATAATGTTAAGGTAAACTTCCCTCTTTCTATGTGAAATGTAGTATCTAAGGCCTGTCACTACTTTATATCTGCTAGAATGATACCAAAAAATCATCATAGCGAGGTTACAAAGGATAGAGCCATCTTAAACTTCTCTATCTAGCAGATGAGAAGGATAGATGTAGGCTTTATTTTTTATAGAAACACTCATTCTATTGCTTTAGGTGAGACTACTGGTGGATTTGCACACCCTGCCCTGATCTTCTCACTATGTGAACAGGCAGGAGTTGATTTATAATGAATGAGAAGAGGATTGAACCTCTAGAACCTATTGGGCCTACAAATATTAGAACTCATAAATCTCATGTTGGATGGAGATCTAGAAGTAAGAGTAGGGATATTTCTTCTACTTCTAGTACCCCTACTCTCTAGGGACTTATAGAGCAACTAATGATCCAACAAGGAGATACCTTGAGGATGGAAAACATAATGAAAAATATGAAAGTCAGAAATGCACATAATGATGATTTGACAAGGCAAAATTTTGAGTATGATGCTGTTTATGATGATGCGATGGTTAGATAAATGAGGGGTGACCACTCGTTCAGTTTCCTAGTCACCCTGTCTTTACCCCTTATCAACAACAAAACTTTGAAGTAGAAGAAGAAGAAGATGATGATGAATGGTGATGTTTTACTTTGATCTTTTGTTTAGTTTATAGTTTGTTGTACTTTATTATTGTTATTTTTTGTTTTTAGAGTGTGATACTTTGCTTTATTTTAGATGTTATGTTGTATTGTGAATAATAGGCTTGTAAAATTGTTTTTACATTGGATCATTTTAGTAATATTGTTAGTTTTTAGCACTTTGTTGAATGTACTTGTAGTAAATTCTTTTCTAAACATTTTTTATATATATTATTTGTTATAAATTGTTTTAAATCTAGTCGCTTTTCTTATTAGCACCTGCAATATTTTATAGTTAAGTTTCAAAACCAGAATCTTCGGGAAAGTCTTTTCTTTATGTATTAACTGTTTTCTTTCGCCCTGTATTTTCAATTTTTCATGCTTAATCTTCTAAAAAACTTAAGTTTGGGGGGAAGAAAAACTCCTTTTTAAAGAAAGAAACATAATTTTATTTGTCCTCAATTAGTTATATTTTCAAAAAATTTTAAATTTAACATGATCATTGGTATTATAGGGTGACTTTAGATAACTATATTTTTGTTTCTAAATATATAGTAAACTTAAGTAAAAATTTTCAATAATAAAATTTAATTTTAGAGATTAAGATGTTTGATATGAGAGCATAAGACTATGTTTTTCTATTTTAAGTAAAGGAATTTGTATTTTTTAAATATTAAAAATTTTACATATTCATGTAAGAAGAAAAGAATAAAAGTTAATGTATATGTAGGAATTTTTAAAGCTAATATAAATTTATAAAATGAAGAAATGTGAAAAGTTTTTAACTTTAAGAAGAAGATAGTGAAGTTCAAAATCATTAAAGGCTATCCAGATATAGTAATCCTCACATAAAAAAAAATAAGAGAAGAAAAAAAAAGGATTGAAAATGATTTTGAATGAAAAGAACATAAAAGAAAAAAAAGGAAGAAGAAAAAGTAGAAAAAGATGTGAAGAGAAGCTTGAGGAGATGCCTAATCAAAAATTGACTTCACTTGAATTAACTTGAAGAAGAAGGCTTGACTACATTCTCTAAACTTATATTTAAGTATTAGCATATTTACTAATAAAGTTTCATGAAGTTCTTTTTCATATGGATATTCTAAGTGGCTCTAATATGACAATTTGCAATTTTTCTTGAGAAGAATATAAAATCAGAAATCTTAAACTTAACTACTAGATATTCTTATCCCTTTGGTATTAACTGAAGTTATTTTACATTTTATCTTAAGTTATGCTATTATTTTTAGTGGACTAAAATATAGAAATATAGAAGTTTAGTTCTTTGCCATGAGTCATATTTTTATGTAGTAAATGAGTTACTTGAGGACAAGTAACATTTAAGTTTGGGGGATTTTGATACACCAAAAAGATATGCATATTTAAACCTATATTTTATAAAAAAAATATATACATTTTTATACTCATTTTTTGTGATATTGCACTTTAAAGGAAGGTATTTTTCATATTTTATTGCAGCTTGTTAATTTTTAGGACTTGAAGCAAAAAGAATGAAATTTGGAGTCAAAATGATGTTTTTGAGGAAATACTCAGCGCTGACGGCGCCAGGATGGACGCCAACGGTGCAGATCTACAGAACTGAGGCCAGAATATACTCAACACCAATGGCGCCATTTGACAGAGCGCACAGAACTAATTCTTGGGCCACTGGCATCGATAGCGCTAGAATGGGCGTCGACGGTGCTAGAAAGGGCGCCGACGACGCCAATGTCAGTGAAAGACCAATTTATAGAAAATTTTACATATTTGGATGCTTTTTGAAGAGTTATTGAATGAACTTATTGGAAAATTGACATTAGGCTCTATTTACGGAGAAAATAGAAAACTCCCTCTTCCACTCCTCCACTCCTCCCCAACTACATAGAGTCAATTAGTCATTTGTCATTTATTTCTTTAGAGGTTTGAGTTTTTGTGGCGAGGTTAAGTGTGAATTCTTTTCTAAAAGTTGTTAGAGAGAGAGAGAAGTGAGTGATTTCTTCTTCCTACTTATTCTAAGAGAGAATCAAGAGTTTTTTAAAGATAGAAAGAGTCCAAGAGAGGCTACAATGGATTTGCTTTGAGAAAGAGTTTCAGATAGGTGTTGTTTGTTTATTTTTGTTGTATGAACTTTCTTTTATATATAAAATTTGTGTTTTGTTGTATCTTTATCAGGAAGTCTGAGTAGTTTCCTTTATCTTCCTCCCTACTTTGAGATATGGTGAAATGAAGAGATAACTTGGATGTGCCAACTTTAAAATATAAAATAAATTGTGATGGTTTTTCAACTCCGTTCCGAATTTACTTTTCGATCTGACCAATTGAAATGTTAAAATATGTTGTGAAACATATGATCCGGGAAATAGAGTATGAGTTATATAATAGAGTCAGAATCACATTTAATTCCATTGAGGAGTATTTTATTCATGGAATTAAGTGCAAATAAATAGGGGTTTTATTCATGGAATTAAGTGCAAATAAATAGGGAAATATACATTATTGGGCATAGAATTGGAGATTTTAGGGTGACAGACTAAAATCCCAAATTTGGTCTTAGTGTTTAGAAAATAAAGTGAATGTTAGGCCTTGAGGGGAAGGGAAGTGGGATCTCTGGAGTGAGAGTCTGTATCCTCCTAGCCTAACCACAATTTTAGAAATTAAATCTAAGATTAGCCAATGATTCTCTATAACACTGAATCAGGGTAGAGAATTAAAATTTCTCTTATTTGTCACAATACATATTTAAACCATTTATCTAATCTCATTTTATCAAAAACTCATTGTAGTGGGAAAGATGCTTTTTCATATTAAATAATTTCATTACATAAACTTAGTTTGGTAGTTAATATTTAAACTTTGCTTTTCAGCTTTGCTAGTAGTTAATAAATTAGTTCTGGTTGCACATCAAATATTCAAAATTAGTGAAAGTAATTTATTTTATTGCTGTGAATTTCCTAGTTAATTTATCACTTCAAATTTAAACCTTCCTCGTGAGATCAATATTTAGGGCTTAAACAGAAAGTTATGTATTACTTGATAACGATACATATACTTGCGTAGAATCCCTACATAAATTGCTTAAATTTCTTATTCATAAAATAACGCATCAAGTTTTTGGCACCGTTGAAAAGCTGAGCCAACTTTATATATTTTGCACAACTATATCATCGGGATCACTAATCGAGTTTGGTTCACAAGCAAAGCTCAAGCTAGCTCACGAGCTGGCTTGACTTAGGGTCCTTTTGGGGCAGCTTGTGTGTTTCAGGATAAGCTGTTTATCCTAAAACGCGGCTCGCGGGCAGGCCACAGGGGTTGACCCGCGGTCTGTGTTTAGTGTAAAAACCCAAACGCAGCTTCAGATAAGCTGGCGAAATGCGAGAACAAAACGGTATGGCGGTAATTTGAAAATTACACCCACACTTATAAGCTGCCCCAAACGGACCCTTACTTGCACCCCTACTCACCTCAATTATTTGTTCTAAGGCTCTTCAACTTTAAGCTTGGATCATTTTCTACCATAATATTTCACTTCTAAAACACTTCAAATACAGTAAATTTTTTCTTTAAGAAGTTAACCATACATTTTTGGTTTGATCATCAAAAATTGTGACAATGTGGTGGGAACCTCTAATAAACAGAACAAGAGTAGAACACCATTCAACAGTATGCAGTAACTCCAATTTTTTTTCGCTCACCATTGACCCACCTTCAGAGAAAGAAACTTTTTTTTGCTTTTCGTGTTTACCATCTTAACAAAAATTCAAATCAACTGATTTCAAAAATTGAATTTTATTATGTAAAAGAAGGGGTTTCTTACATTTCTTGCTCATATGGTTAAGGCTACGGTGCATGCCAGAAGCATGAGACTGGAGTTTAGATTTCAAATATTGATGTTTATAATACGCCTTGGTTCCATCCATTTTAATAAAATCTATCATTTTATGGATCAGGTAATAAGTGGATTCAATTTTATTCCGAGCTATCACTATAGCCCCTAGTCACCTTTCACGAATCACCTATGAAAGAGTAACAAGACTTAACTCTGTTGGTTGGCTAATAGAGATGACATTTCTTTTCAGATTTGGAACATGTCTTACTGCATTAAGCTTCTAAACTGTTTCATTTGTCAAGTTGATATCCACATCACCATTTTTTATAACATTGCAGACCTTGTTGTCTTCCAAATAAACCTTTCATAGATCACACTACATGAAAAGATATACATGAATATACTATCCAAGATTCATTGTTGGCTAAGGATAATACTAGTGTGTTATTTTTTATTTTTTAAATAAAGAAATTTGTAGATAAATTCCTTTCCTATCCTCCACTACCAAGTTTCCTTGAAGCTTTACAGTCCCTTATTGAAATGACATTTTTTCAATAGTTCCCAGCATTCTCCTCTACCATTTTCTTTCCATGACCAAATTTTTTCTCTCTTCCACCCGAATTTCTCTATGTCTAGATGTTTCTCTAGATTTATTTCTCTATTTTCAACATTCAACATTGAATTTTAAGATTCATCTTTCACTAAATTTCTGTGAATTTCTTAATTCAACACTAATCTCACGATATTATCGAAGTTCAACTTCATATTCTCAAAAGAGTTACACCAACATGACTAAATCATCTCGGATGTCTGATAAGGAATACACTATTAATAGTGTTCTAACCTCATCATCAAATTTGTTTTCTACATAGCACACCTAGCTCATTGTAGTGTTGAAATTACTCAAATGTTTTCCCAATGAACTACTTTCCACCATCTTCATCTTGAGTAACCTTATCATCTGAATGACCTTATTTGAAATAGAAAATTTTGCATACATCTTTGTCAGTGTCACAATGAGATCCACCATGATTTTCTTATTGACTACATTGAATGCAACATACAAGAAAAGAGATAAACTAACTAAACCAAGGGTCGTTTGATGCATAACCTCTCATTCCTTCATAATCATAGATTCAAGCTTCTTGGATAGATTGTAATGATAAATCTAAGTTTTTTCTTATATAATAAAATCTCAACTTGCATCCTCAAGAATATGAAGATAATCTCATTGAACTTATCAACTTTGTACTTTCCTTCATCGAATATTGCTTCCATTAGAATCAAACCTCCACTCAAAAACCACTTTGTTGAGATAATGGAAGAAATCTTCTTTACGCTTCTACCATGGATGATCAAATTAAAATCAAAATTACACCGCGGAATAAGATCATAATGATTCGAGAAAATCAAAACAAAATATTCTAATAGAAGCAAAACAAAAAAATTGGAAAGAACACAAAAATTTAATGTTGAAAACCTAAAAATGAGAAAAAAAATGGAGTCACACAACCAAGAAATTCTTATTATGAATTTTAGAAAAGTGCATAGAATTTACTCAGATCTCCTCTCTACAAGTAACGAAACTTACAGGATTTCACTTCAAATCCTTCCTCGATCTCAAAATAGAAATGCAAGCCAAAATTCTCTTATTCGACCCTTCTTTTCTTCACAAAAATCTTGTCGAAGAAATGCACAAGCAGTGATACCAATTTGTCATCGACTGAAATCAAAAATAAAAGAAAACCAAACAAAAGAACCGTAACCGACACACCCACGCCACTTCTTGGCATGTGTATTTCATATACTCCATATATGGGCGCCTAGATGCGTGATATAGGGTGCAAGGGAACTGCAGACCTCGACTTGGGTGCGCCACGCTCTCGGTCACTAAACTTAGGTGTGCATCCCAAGAAACCTCCAATTTTTGTGTGCTAGTTGTTGCTGTGGGTACTTGGGGCTCCACAATGTAACAAGTTGTATTTCACATTTTAAAAATTAAAAATGTGATATTTTTTATGTGATATGAAATATTTGGGATTCCAAAATATAAGAAGTAAATTTTTGATGTTAGATATATGAATACATAGGAATTGAGTGGTACTATGTAAATGCACCTATTATTTAATATTTAAAAATGATGAACAGTCCCAGTTATCATTGAGTTTGTAATTAAATATAATGAGTCCAATCACCCTGACAAAGGGAGCCAACAACGAGACTTACATTTCGTGACAAATGAAACATATTTTTGGCCATCTTTTGCTTCTGATTTCTTTCTATTATTTTCTTAATATCAAAATTTTCATAAGGCCATCCCTAATTAATTAAAACTTTTTAAAAATATTGGAAGCAGGCTCACTCTTCCAAGAGCTCCTCCTGTCTTTCTCCCTTTTCCTCTTAATGTTAGTGGAATTTGGGACATAAACCCACAGACATTTGGAGCCTGACACACCCATACATGCGCACACATGAACGCACGGCCGCACATACGCGCGTGCACACACACCAAAATTAGTTCTATGAATGAGTGGATCGTATATTATTAAAAGAGAAGATGATTTTGATAATAAAATAATAAATAGATTGATCATTCTAGGAAGAAGTTAAAAAAAACAATCACTTAATAAAAGCAAAAATACTATAATTTTTTTAATTTTTTTAATCGTTTATTTAACTTCTTGAATTTAAATATATTTTGAGCGTAATTTATATTTTTATTTCAGTAAATATGGTAGCTCACGCACTAACAATTCGAATTGGAACTGGCTCCAGATTGCCATATGCTTATAAAGCTTAGCCGGTAAGTTATTCTTTATTGGGCTAGGCCTGAGCCGAATTACTCGGCTTGGCTCAATTATGTCCTCTTATTAATTGGCAGCGATAAATATAATTTGTTCAATTTTAGTTGTATAATTTTTATCGAAGTTACGTTTCCCATTATCTTATTGTAATCCATTTGTACCCATTTTCTTTATTTGTCTTATTGTTGTCTCCTACTATCTCTTTTTCCCTCAAGCTCAAATCATCTAATTAGACCAGGATATATATATATATATATATATATATATATATATATATAGACACACTCAATTTCTGAATTGAACTCAAATGCATATTAAATTTGAGTAACAAACAATTAGAGTTATTTGGGAATTACTTTCAATTTAATTTTTATTTTTAAATTTGTTTCGTGTATATTTTTAGTTAAAACATTACATATTTTTTAATAGCTTTAGTTGTCTTTAAAACAACTTAAAATAATTTTTAAGATGTTTTAATTTTTTTTAAATGAAGATAATTTATCTTTTCGGATAAATATATAAAAGCAGGAAAAAAATTCTAAACAAATATTTAAAAAAAACAATAATAATTTCTCAAACAAACCCTTAAGTTACGTTATCTATATCCTTCTCTCTGTTTAGTGCAAAAGCCGTACGAATTCTTTGTCCTTCTGTTTATTTAGGCTTGAAATATATTTCATTTCTTGATTGAGGAAAAGAGAACAAGTTCAATTTACGCTCCAGTCTATAACTTATCTAATAAGGACTAAAAACGGGACGGAAAACTCCAGAGTGGAACCAAAGGCAATTTGCAAATATATTAATGATGCCAAAAAGATCAAAGTTACAATTTTCAACCGGACAAATTTTAAAACAGATTAGTTTTAGGGATCATTTAGTTAAGATGACGTGTTGAATTTAAGATTGTCTTCCAAAAATACGTGCCTTGAGAGTTGGACTGTCTAACCACTTCGGAGAGAGAGAGAGAGAGAGAGAGAGAGAGTCGGATTGAGAAGTCGAGAAAAAAATTTTTTGTTCATATTCTGTCCTCATATTTATAGGGACTAACTTGTACAATTATATAAATGTTGGAACAATTACGGAAATCACTCTTAATGCAATTAATGCGCTAATTTAATATCAGATTTGCGTAACAATTTGAGTGCAATATAATGATTATTAGTTGGTCGATGTAATCGAGTTTGATAGACCAAGGCAACGGGTCACGTGACGATCTCTCTTGCCGAGATAAAGTCGGTTGGTCGACTAGCTTTGACCAGACATCCTCGCAAGAAGTTCAGTTAGTTGGGACCGTGAACGTGGTCCGCCAATTGGATCTTCCATATTGCATGTCAGTCAGCTTGATCGAGCGCACGGTCGGTCATCAGATGGCTTGTTTAGAGCATTTAGTCCCACCTTTCGATTGTCCGTCCATCATCGTTGGTCGTTTGATTGTTTTGAGATTCATGTTACCAATTTTGGTGCATGTATATTTGTTCCAAGAGTTTTCCTGCCTCGTCATAATGATAGCCACGATGAGGACAACAAAACTATTGAGAGGGAGAGACGAGCTTTCGAAGGCCATTTATTCAATGGACAAATTTTAATTATATATGAATATTCTTTGATCGTCGATAGTTTTTAGTATTTTCATGACACTATCTTACTACAGACGAATCTTTTAGGTTTGAGGATCATGAAGACGACAGACTATCAAAAGATGCTACTAAATCCGCTCCCACTGCCACAAGGCATTATCGATGTGCCTCCACCAGTGCTTGATGTGGGGGGCATTTACCACTCAGTCCCTTGCCTACAGCTGGTCCCACTCTTTTGTCCTTGCTTGGCCACTTTAGTGGCTCCTAGTGGAAGCAGTATGATTGTTTGCAGCTTTCCTCCAATTTTATAGAGCGGTGAGCGAATGTAATTAGACCTTCTTTGGGAGCAGTTGATCCTTCCAAGGGAGTAGCCAGAGATTCTGCTAAAGATTCAATGTGGGAATTGTCGATTCGTCTGGCCACCACAGATCAGAAGTGGCGGCCTTATGAACGGAGTCACCACATTGAAATTTGGGTTGGTGGGTCTGGTATGTGAGTTGGGGCACTTTGTGAGTCGATCGCTCTAGGTGGAGAGTTCTAGCGTTACACCGATCAGGTGGAGCAAATTAGATTAGGTGGAGAGTTGGTCCTTCAAAGGTTCATTTGGAAGAGGTTTGTCTCGACTGTAGCCTTGGAAGGCCAATTTATAAAACACTTTTTTTGAGATATGTAATGATGTTACTTGTATTAAAATGACATTTAAATAAATATGAAAGGATGTTGGTGTGACACTTATCGTTATGTGACGCCT
This sequence comes from Phalaenopsis equestris, assembly GCF_001263595.1. Taxonomy (NCBI): domain Eukaryota; kingdom Viridiplantae; phylum Streptophyta; class Magnoliopsida; order Asparagales; family Orchidaceae; genus Phalaenopsis; species Phalaenopsis equestris. The sequence goes on along the minus strand of NW_018164765.1, from coordinate 539,542 downwards.
TGTTTCACACATATGCCCTATAATTAGGGTGAGGGACCGGTTTTTACCCTTTACCCTTTTTGATTTCTTTCTCCGTGCTTTCGATCCTACTAGTTCTTTCATCTTTGGGCCTTCTTTTGCTCCTTGTGATGGCTCCTAAATATTCTCCAATATTTTTTGCCTCTATAAAAGGTGTCGATCCTTCATTGATGGTAGAGAATGATGTGAAGGAGTTGTAAAGGAAATATGTTTTTTCACAACAACAACATCTTTCGGAGGATGTCGGAATCAGTGCATGAGATGGACAATGTGGGTAAGGATCTAGAAATTTATTGGGACCAACTTAAGTACAGACTCTGGTTTCCGCTATGTGACAAGCTCCAAAGCATTTTTAATATGTTCGGGTCATTCCTTCTCATGTGTTGACAAATTACATAGCCGCTATAATGACCTTCAATCTTTTTGCCATTGAAATGCATCTCATGGTTGAAAAATTGATTTATATACTTTTACTCGTTCAAGGTTGATAAGGAGTGCTTTACCATGTTTTTGGGCTGTAAGAAACTCAAACTGTTTGGAGATGAAAATAAGATAAAAGATTTACGACAACAATTCTTTGTCAGTTCCTGCTCTATCGACTAGGGTGTTCAGACCAAGCTTTCGAAGCCTATATGGGATAAGGTGAAGTCCCTTTTGAAGGATATGCACATCACTGATGCGATGTTGGTCAGTTGTCATCTCTAGATCTCATTGTACATTGCTAAGGCAACAATCATCTGAATATTGAAGGGTCAGAAGACTACAAATTGATGGTGTTTCTCAAACATCAATGACGAACCCAAGCAAAGGCGGCAAAGGAGAAGGTGGTGTTAGGTAACGAAAGCAGAAGTGTCCCTTTACAATAGGTAACTATGTAGAAGATAAGGATCCCCTCCTTAGTAGTGTGCCCTCAAAATATAATGCCTCTTTGCCTAAAACTTAGTTATTATTCAAGATAGTTGACCAGTGAGGTTACTACTATTGCTGGCAAAATTTATTTCTCATTTTATTAATGCAAGAGAAGGTGATGGGAGGAGGAATGTTTTTGAAGGGACTTGTTGACCTCACTTTTGGTTGAGGTTTAGTTTTTCTTCTTTAGTAGCCTAAGGTCTAACCATAGGACTTTCCTGTTTACTATTCCTAGAAAACTATAAAAGGAACCCTCACCATTAGAAATTCTAAACTCTTCATTCCTCATCTTGAAGTTCCACATATTGGTCCTAATCTCTAGCACTTAGTAGGTGGGGTCAGTATGGAGGATATCAAGGAGAGTCCCCAAAGGACTGCTGACCTTAGGGCTGATTCTGGGTGTTATTCTGGAGCTAGTTCACTCACTTACACTCACTATCACCTAGATCCACTTACAACTCTAAACCCAAAATTGTTGACTTAACCCAAAACTCTAAACCCAAAATTGTTGACTTTGATCCCTTAATCTTTCGGGAAACTCATGTAGATTGTCCCCTAGACCTACTAGCCCTAAACTAAGGTTTAGCTAAGAATAGTACATAAAAGACCCAAATGGGGATTGCATTGGTCTATGGCTCATACATAGTGGTTGGCACCCCAATTCTACAAAAAAAAATCCAACTTAGCCTTTTGCCCCTAAATCCACCCAAATTACTTAAATGCCCTTGAAACCCTGAATTTGGCCAAATATCCCAAATTCACCCAAAATACCAAAACTTGTTCAAAAATCATTTTAACCATTCCAAAATACCCAAATTGCCTAAAACCACCCAAAATTGCCAAAATTACTAAAATTACAAAAATACCATTGGTGGCCCAAACTTTCCCAAAACATCCTAAATTACTTCAAATGTCTCCAAAACTAATTGGGACCTATCAATTCAAACCAATTTGGCCAATTTGACCATTTTGACTAAAACCCCCAAATTGCCTTTAAAGGCCCAATTTTTCCAAATTTATCCCAAATATCCATCAATTTGGCCCTAATTCCACCCCAATTTCAATTTAAAACTCAAATTCATCTTTCATATGATCAATCAAAACCAAATACAAGCCTAATTGACCCATGCTTTGAGATCAATTTTGATCCAAACCAAAACCCCAAATTTTAGCCCATGACTAATCTCATCTAATTGAACACCACAACCTACTCAATTTGCCCCAATTTAATTCCTAAACTCTTCATAACAAACTTACACATCAAATTGGACCTTCAAATGGTCTTGATCAAGCCTCAAATTCACTCAATCTCAACCCACATTCAAAATCCCCAAATTTGCCCCAAATTGGCTGTCTTTAAATTCAACCAAACTGAATAGCCTAACCCCAAAATTGGCACCCAATTGATGTTGAGAACTCTTCATGGTTTTCTTATAGATCATTTTCAACCATCCAATTTGATTTAGCCCAACTTTAGCCAAACCTAGACCCAAGTCTAACCCAATACCCCCAAATTGACCAAATGCCCAAAATGCCTCAAATTGAACCTCCAAATCAATTCAAAATCACTACAAATATTTTCAAAATCTCCTGTGACAATCATCTACACAATATTGATCAATAAATTAAGCTCAATGTCATGGATAGCCTAACCAAAATCCAACTTCTACTCAATTTGACCCAAATTGAACACATGCACAAAAATTGACTAAGCCATGCCAAAGTCACCAAATTGATGACACCACAATCACTAAAACACCGTATTGACCAGGCTAAACCCCTTTAAACCAGCTTGGTGAGCTATGGACCAAGGATCCCATAATTTAAGGGATCTTATCTCATTTATGTGCCTTAACCAAAATATCCCCTCCATCACCACTTTCCATTAAGGGTTAATCATAATTAACCCTCTCCCTGGCTCACCTGACCACCTGGACACCACCCCTGGCCCTGTCGGCAGGCCTAGTGGACAAAAAATGCCAAAACTGAGAGCCACCACCCCTAAATCAAACCCAATTTCAACCCTAGAGGCCAGCTCATCCTAATGGCTCTTTAGAACTTTTATGCCCTCCACATAAGAAGATTATTGCACCCACTAATTGGCTCTGAGCTCCACCCCAAGCCCCTTTATAAAGGCTCACCTCCTCCATTGCTAAAGAAGAGAGTTCCAAATCCTTAGGGAAACTCTGCCAAAATCTCACCAGAGACTCTTCAAGCATCCCTAAGCTCAAGCCAACTATCTTCCCCCTCTGGTTCCCTCTGTGAGAGTTCAATTTTGAGCTAAAAAATCAGGCCAAAACCAAGACATATTCCTCCACAGCTCTACAATGAACCAAACTCCAATTAATTGTGCTCACACCATCACTAGAGTGAAAGGAGTTGATTCCCCACAAAAGCTCCCTCTGAAACGGCCTCTAACCTAGCTCTTGGCCAACACCTGAAATTCACCTTGATAAAAATCATATCTAGAAAACTCACTTGGGCTTGATACTTCATATGGAGGTTCGTTGGATCTAATCGAAGCTACCACAACCATCTGATTGAGGCTTCTTCTCTCAGACATTGATTTTGAGCTCTAAGCCTAGTCGGAGCTTATTTTGATTCTCCATTTGTAATGACTTGATTTCATACTAGATTAACCACATAGATGTGTTAGTCTCGAGTAGATGAAGGTTTAGAAATAAACCCCGTACAATTTGGTTGAGTCTAGACGAAGATCTTAAGGTTTTAGTGTGAACGGCTTACATGTTAGGTCGCTTGGGGACGATAACGGAGAGCTGTTTGATCGCATGTTTATTTCATCAACAGAGGAGATCGAGTCGGACAGACTCTTGGTGCGTGAACCGCGGGCCACATGGCAGCTGAGGTGGATGACAGTGACGAATGGGAGCACACTGTGTGTGAGTTCAAAGCCGTTGTAGGTTGAGGTAACGCCACTTAGGATAAGTAGAAAAATATGAATTTTATGAATTATTTTAAATGTCTAAACTTCAAAAATCGATATATTTCTCTAAAAAAATCATAAAAATAAATAGAAAATATGCTCTTGCTGAGTAACACAGGAGAATAATGTGGACTAAAAATAAAAAATATTTTCTTATTCCCTGATTTTAAATTAATTTAATACCCTACGGAGTATTTTAATTCATCATAATCAAACATTGCTCACCATGACTTAAAATTTTGAGAGTTTATTCCTCATGATAGAGACTATGTTTCTTAATTTTTCCAAAGTCAGAGGACATCTTTATGCTTCTAGCACTAATTTTCAAGCTAAGGTAACTATTTTGGCTATTTTAATTTTATAAATCAAACTATCATTTAGAAAATTTTTGGAATAATTTTAATATGTTTAGTGTGGTCAGAGAAGTTTAGGAAAAATATCATGAGGTCTTGAATTATCTTGTAAATTTCTATAATTTATTAAATGTAAATATTTTGTGTTAATTGATGTAAATTATATACTTATCCAAAATTGACAAAATTAATCCCAACATGTTTATAAAAATCATGTTTATCCACTATAAAAATCTGAAAATTATTTGATTGAGTTCAATTATTAAAGTTGATTTTCTAAGAAACCTTATATTTTTGTATAAAAATAATTATAATAAATTAAATCCAATTGGGAAAAATATGAAAGAGGTTTTCTGAATTCCTTGCAATCAGAGGCATTTGGGAAAAATAAAAATTATTTTTTTTAGAAAATACTTATTTTTTTAGCCTTATTTTGAATTTTAAAATAATTAAAAATAATTAAAAAATCCCAAAAATATCAAAATATTTCAAAATGTACCTAATTATTCTTTGATCACTTGGGACTCTTTAAAATATTTTTCCTAATTTTTCCTAAGTTAAAAATAAATTTTAAAGGCTTAAAAGTGGATTTTCTTAATTTTCTCATTAGAATAATCATAATAAATTGATTAAAAAAATCATGAAGTTTTGTCTAACATGAAGTTTTGTAAAAAAATCATGAAGTTTTGTCTAAGTATTTCTTTGACCTAGGGAAACCTCTAATAATTTTCTCATAAATAAAAAACTTTATTTTGGAAAAGCCAAATAAATAAATTTCTAAAGTATCCTATTTTCTGAGTTTCAATAAACATTTAAATTAAACGTTGAGAAGTCCACATATTCTCCTCTGACATTATAATTACCTCATGGATATGACACTCTAAACCCTCAAAGTCAATTGGGTTATGTTTAATGAGTTATAAAGTGAAGTGCCCTAAGGGCAAAGTAGTAATTTTAGAGTTTGGTATCTTAATCAAAATTTAGGATTAACCAAGGGAAAAAGGGTAATTTTGAGCTTAATAAACATGTTTGGATGATTGAAATACAATGGAATTAAAAGGTAGAAACTCACTCACCACCCTTGCACAACATCAACAAAATCATAATCCTCCTAACCTTCATAACTTAGATGTCAATTAAAATCAAACGATTCTTAAGTGATGGGCTTAAGCGTCTTTGTGCGGTATCAACCCGCACAAATTAATAGGATGTCGTGTTCCAATTAAGGGCATCCGGGTTTCCCGACATGCAACGCCAAGATTCCCACACGGATACCAACTACAGGGGCATTTTTGGAATGCCCGGACTACAACGTCCTCCACCTGTAGCATTACCGTACTCTGGAAGAGTACATGTCCACCAATGATTGATTTCAGATCACCGATCACTTGATGGGTGAATCATATATTCCGCTGGATACAGAGATAACAGTGACCAAATGAAAATATGTTAAGATTTTTATACCTATTTTACATTGATTTTGATGATATTGCACTTTAAAGAAGGGTATTTTTGATGTTTTATTGCAGGTATGATGAATTATGATCATTAGAGCAAAAAGATACAAAAACGGTGCAATTTGGGGCAAAAACGAGCAAGAAATGAGATTTTGCCCTTACACCTTTCGATAAGTCTTTTGATACTTAATCATTTTTACACTTCTTGCATATTTTTGAATGAGATTACACTATAAAGAAAGGTTATTTTTATGCTTATTTTATAGAGCTATCGTTTAGGAACACAACGCAACTGAAATGGGGAAAAACGGAGCTAAAATGAAGCCAAACAGAGCGAAACGGTGGAGCAGCGCAGTCTGCTAGCAGCGCAGTTTGCAAGCCGACGGCAAGATTTACCCGAGAAGACTGAAAAATGACAGAAAAGCTCGCCGACAGCGCCCTCGAGCCCACCGACGACGCCCGGGACGGTTATGGGCTGAATTTCAATGTATTTGGACGCTTTTTGGAAGGGTGCTTGTGGCAACTCTTCAAAATTTGTCCCTACACTTTAAAATAACGAATTTAGGTTAGAAAAAGAGGGGATTTGTGCGAGAGGAATGTTAGAAAAAATGTGGAGAAAGATTAGGATTTTTAGAATAGGAGTAGAAATGTAGATTTCTACCCTTTTGGAGAGATTAGAGAGGATATTTTGAGAGAATTTGTAAGGAGATGTTCTAGCTTTGCATGGATCGGCTGGAGACTTTATGGGAGAGATTTTCTTCTTTCTCTCGAAGGGAAAAATCTAAGTATTGTGTTCTCATTATCTTATGATTTTGTAAACATTTATCTAGTGGATTTGTTTTCATGAAATGAAGTTTTTCGTTGTGTTTAATTCGTGCTTTGTGATGTGTTTTTCTTACTCTCTCTTCTTGTTTTGAAATAATGGTATGAGAAGATTATGCCATTATTTTCATTTTACTTTTCTTTTGTAATGAGTAGAATTCATGTTTAGGATTTTGTGATGTATGTTAGAAGCGGATTTAGTTATCAATATGATGGTTTTTACTTGCACTTTATTTACATTACAATAAAGGCTTGTTGTAGTGTTAAAATTTATTCTAATTTCATTGATCCGAAAGGGCGGTGTAATTTTCAACTAAGTAGAACCACATTCAAATTCTATGGATGTTTAAGTTCATGGGAGTTAAATGCAAATAAATAGGAAAATATACTTTGATGGGCGTAGAATTGGAGATTTTAGGGTGATAGACTAAAATCCCCAATTCGGTCCTATTGTTTGTGTACTGAAGCGATGAACTAAAGTGAGACTTAGCCTTAAGGAGAAGGGAAGTGGGAGCTCTGAAATGAGAGTCAGTATCCTCCCAACCTAACCATAGATTTAGGGACTAAACTTGAGATTAGCTAATGATTTTCTATAACAATTTTATGCCTGGACT
>NW_018164765.1:531751-532369 GCF_001263595.1 Phalaenopsis equestris | reverse complement strand
ATATTTAATGCATATTTAATGCATCTCATTCCTTTACAATATCCAATTCATTACATAAGAATAGTAGTTTTAATATCTCAAAATGCTCCAAACCAATTCATCCAAAATGAGTTATCTTTAGAATTAATATTTACATTTAGTTATAGTTACTATCTTTACATTTAACACTTGCATTTAGGAATAGTTGCTAGAAAAAATATCATTTTAATCGACATTCCAAACTAAAGACTAATTGTAGTAGACTAGGATTCTAGGATTTGACTAAATACCTCGCTTCCTTGTGGGATCGATAAACGGGACTCTACTAGAGCCCTGTATAACTTGAGTGATACGTATACTTGCGTTTGTAATTGTGAATTTACAAAATCATTATAAATATATAAATCTGGATTCATAAATTCTTGCATATTAAAAGTTGCATCAACTTTTTGGCGTCGTTACCGGGGATTTAAATCTTCTAGCAAAGGTATCAAATTCTTGTATTTTTAAGCATATATAAAGTTGTTGTCAAGTTTCTGGCGCCATTGCTCGGGATTTAAATCTTCTAGCAGTGGGATCAAATTCTTGTATTTTTAAGCATATATAAAGTCGTTGTCAAGTTTTTGGTGCCGTTTTGGT
>NW_018164765.1:530319-531701 GCF_001263595.1 Phalaenopsis equestris | reverse complement strand
AACTTTAGGAGAATTTTTAGGAGAATTTTAGTTGAAGTAATTAGACTTAGACTTGGAAAACTGTAGTGCCGTAAAAACTGTTTTGTGTGAAAAGTATTTTTATATGAAAAAGTGTTGTGAAAAAAAATTGTTTTGGGATCGATAAACGGGACTCTACTAGAGCCCTGTATAACTTGAGTGATACGTATACTTGCGTTTGTAATTGTGAATTTACAAAATCATTATAAATATATAAATCTGGATTCATAAATTCTTGCATATTAAAAGTTGCATCAACTTTTTGGCGTCGTTACCGGGGATTTAAATCTTCTAGCAAAGGTATCAAATTCTTGTATTTTTAAGCATATATAAAGTCGTTGTCAAGTTTTTGGTGCCGTTGCCGGGGAAGCTTCGGTAAGAACTTTAGGAGAATTTTAGTTGAAGTAATTACGCTTAGACTTGGACAACTGTAGTGTCGTAAAAACTGTTTTGTGTGAAAAGTATTTTTATATGAAAAAGTGTTGTGAAAAAAAATTGTTTTTTTTTATAAAAAATAAGGTGTTCGTGAAAATGTTTTGTTGTGTTGAATATATTTCATATGTGACCGCGACTTTATATATGCTTAAAAATATAAGAATTTGACACCGCTACTAGAAGTTTAAATCCCCGACAACGGCGCCAAAAACTTGACCGACCTTTATATATATGTGTTTGATTTAATAAAGATGTATAGATATAATATTCGTAATAAATATTCAATAATTGTAAAGTCACACTTATCAACGCAAGTATACATATTGCTCAAGTAATATAAGGCTCTAATGGAGTCCTAGTTATCGATCCCACGGGGAGAAATAGAATATTATGGACTAAGGCTTAATGAAAAGTAATACTTCAACTACAACGACATCGCTCAATTTTCTTATCTGTCACTAATAGAAAATTGAAATAAGTAGATAATTTGTATAACTAGTAAATAACTAATGATAGAAAGTAGGGTTTAATTGTGACATTCAATATATAAGAAAGCATCATTCTTCTTGTTAAGAAGTTATAGTGAATGGATAAAATGAATTAGTTCAATTTATATTATGCCAAATAGGAGCATACCTATTCTTTACCATTTGGTCCTGGCATAAAGAATTTTGACTAATCCTATGCTTGGTTACTGATTCTGCGGCTAGGCTGGGAGGATACCGGCTCTCACTTCGAAGCTCCCACGTTCCCCTCACCTGAGGGCTAACATCTACACATCAGTACCCAAATGATAGGACCGAATTGGAGATTTTAGTCTGTCACTCTAAAATCTCCAATTCTATACCTGATAGTAATATTTCCTTATTTATTTGCACCCAACTTCCAAGGCTTTGACCTCCCTGAATCTTGGATGTAATCTTCACTTT
>NW_018164765.1:528163-528903 GCF_001263595.1 Phalaenopsis equestris | reverse complement strand
GATAGCCTTTAATGATTTTGAACTTCACTTTTCTTTCCTTAAATTTGAAACTCAAAAGCATTTCTTACCTTATAAATATTTCATAGTTTTCACATCATTGAATCCCAATCTTTTCTTCTCAAATGAATTTCCAGATTTTTAATACTTCAAAATATAGTTTCTTTTACTTTAAATAGTTAACTATAATCTTATTCTCTTATACTAAATATCTTAAGTTACAAAATTAATTTTCATTACAAAAATATTTCTTTAAATCTACCATTATATTTAAATTTTTATAAAAATATAGTTACCTGAATTAAATTCACTACATAGAATCATATAAATAATTTTTGAAAATATTGAAATAGAGGACATCTAATAGTTATTATTTTTCTTCCCTCCCCCAAACTTAAATTTTAAAATATGAAATAAAGGTGGAAAGAAAATACTCTAAATATAAATCATACTTCAGAATTATAGACATCTTTATCATTCTGAAATTTTTGCAGGCCTTCTCAAATTTTTACTTCACCTGGTCTGTAATATTAGGAGTTTTCTACACATATAAATCATTAGAGGAATTTCTGGGAAATGAAATTTTGAAATAAGTATAAAAACTAAAACAAAAACATACAACATTTCCTAACACAATTACAATGCTAAACAAAAGACAAAAACACTAAAATGAAAATAAATATCACATCGCATTACAATCCACAAAGTATTGAGCAACATCTACAACTTACACATGCACATTT
>NW_018164765.1:524309-527371 GCF_001263595.1 Phalaenopsis equestris | reverse complement strand
AGAGGTGGCATTCAACATGGAAGCAGAAAAGTTTACCCGTTCTCGCTGCTTTATCTTCCACGTTCCTTTCCCATCAGTGAGAAAGTTAATCACATCCTTGAGGGGGCCTTCCATCGTACTAAACAATTCATAGTGGCACCTGTAAGAATCTGGGACTTCATAGAGTGTGTTAATGTGGGCGGCGGTAAATTCCACAGGAAATCCATGCCCTTGTACAATTTCGTCTTCAGAATAAATCACATTGGCGTAGAACTGCTTCACCAACTTCACAACATTTGCATCAGCGTTATTGGTGGTGTAACAAAAGATTTCCTACCTCCGCTCGGCAACAACCTGTTCAATTTCTCCTCCCGGACTTTCGAAAACTCGATCTTGTATACACTTTTTTCCTTTATGTATTGAAGTAAATCGAGTTTGAGCCATCACATTAACGAAGCATGAATCGTCGAACTCAACTCTTCTCTTTTGACGTGGAGTCATTTTTAATCTAATCAAATCAAAGAAAAATTCCAAAATTTACTTCTAATATGTAAATGATTGCTTCCAATGGTAATTCAAAGAGTTCAACAATAATATCCATGAATTTCTTCCAAGATTTTCTTCACATTTTTAAATTTTTGGGTTTCCTCAATGTTGAAGAAATACATGGTGAAAATCAAATATTTTTAACTTAGAGTGAAGCTCTTACCTAAAGAAGATCAAATCCGGTGTCAAAAAGCCTTGAAATAGTCTCCCAATCCAAGATTTACCAAGCCTTAATCTAAAAATGGTGTTTTCAGGAGGAAGGGGATGATGAATAGTGGTGGTTGATCGGTCAAAATCACGGTTAAAGAGGTATTTTCACGATCTCACTGACGACGGAGTCGATGGCGCCGTCGGCGCGCTCTATTATGTTTTTGAACCTAAGCCACGGGAAATTCCCGCCATCGGCTGCGTCGAGGGTGCCTTCGACGGGCTCTATTGATTATGTCCAAATTCTGTATTTTTGCGATTTTGATCAATTCTAAGCCTAAACGACATCCGTTTAATCCTTATAAACATAATTTTAAATATTTAAATGATGTACTTAACACATACAAACTTTCACAAAATAAAACATCACATTTATATATAATTTCCAAGGGGTACAATAGACGTTACATAACACACCTAAATTTGGTATTTTCTCAACCTCAATACATTTATTCAGCGTCGCAATCCAAATCACAATACTCAAAACGCTGAAAACAAAACATCCTATGCTTAGTCTCAACTATACAGAGATCTATAAGCATAATTCTAAAGGAAAGCAAATATAAAGTTCAAATCTAAACACACATAAACATAAAGGTAGAATAGTAAATCTACTACTCGTAAGATTCAGTGCTCGTTTCTCCTCTGAGATCACCCATTGATTGCACATGAATGAAAAGGTTGTAGAAGGGTTGGAAAGGAAATTCTTCAGTTGAATCCTAATCAATTAATTTCATCCTCCTCATCAGTCGTATCAAACTATCTTCTAAATGTTAAATGTTTATCAAACTATCTTCTAAATGTTCAGAGTGATCGAAATGTTCTTTCATCCTCCAGTCTAAATGCTCAAAGAATATTATTAATTGCATTCATTATGTCATTATGTTTTGTACCTCATTTTCCAATTTCTTGATTTGGTGTAGGATCACCAAAGACTTATCCGGAACTAAGGGTTGAACTGACAATGAATTCTGAGTAGATTGATCAACTATCACAACCATGTCATTTTCATCTTCAAATGATGGCAATCTTTCAGTTGGGTCCAAAGGTTTCCAAGGTAACAATACCTTTTCTCAATTTTCATAGGAATCGGATACTTGAGACTGGCTGCAAAGTGAGAAAATTGTGGAAGGGTGTTCAAGCCCATAAGTTGATCCGTGAACGATCATGCCTAAAAATAACTTCACAATTATAGATCTAATATAAATCGGCAGTCCCCTTTGGATGCAGTAATTCAGAATGACACTTTCTTTAGAAACTTTACCAACCTTCATTGTTGATAATAGTTTTGCAGAAATGAAGAAGTTCCAGTGTTTAGAGACGGGATTCAAAAGTGTTGAAGAAAAACTAACATACCCGTACTCTCGCATTTCCCAATCGTCAGTTTCATCCGTTAAATACTGGTAAATTTCATTCATCTGGTTTCTCGTTGGGATGAAATTGGAATAGTAGCAGACAGGAACATTCTCTATCATATATAACTCATTGATCTGTGTTGGAGTAAAAGTAATCCATCTTCCTCGCACATAAACAACTCCCTGGTTGATTCCATGTAAATTTGCATAAAATTCTCTTACCACAAGAACTACGACGGCAGCAGTAGTATAGCACAGTACTTCCCATCTTTATCGCACTATCATTTCTTCAATATCCATTGTGGGATTATTCAATCTGCGATTCACTAATCCTCGTTCCTTGATTAATCTTTTCTTCTTTAGCAACTTGTTGAAGATTCGCTGCGCTTCCGTACTAATGAACTTTCTCGGATTGAAAACTCGCATTCTGTGATTATCAGGGGAATTGGACGTCATAAGAATGTAATTGACAGAGTTGTACTTCGTTCTTGGGGAGAAAATATGAACTAGAGTTCAAATTTTTGAGTTTAAAAAGAGTATTCCTGCTCAAAAACCGTCAAAAACCGCTCATCGGACACAAGAAACCGCCTCTCACTGGTCTCGCCGTGGCGGCCTCGAGAGTGCCATCGGCGCGCCTCTGTATTAATTTTGTCCGGACTCTCAGGGAAAACCAACCGTCGGCACCCAAGGCAAGGCAAAATTTTCACAGTTTCGCTCTGGTCCGAATGTGTTTCAATTTTTCTTTATGGATCCAATTTTTAAGTTATTTTAAGGGTAAATAAGAGTAGTAGAGCTTAATACTACTATAAATTAGCAATAAATTCAATTAACAACTACTATAATTGTGAATAAAGTAAAAATAAATATGGGTTGCCTCCCATAAAGTGCTTGGTTTAACGTCGTCAGCCTGACCTATTCAGGTGTTATTCAGGTTGACTCATCATTAAAACCTCTTTAAAATTTGGTCTTTTACCC
>NW_018164765.1:523230-524248 GCF_001263595.1 Phalaenopsis equestris | reverse complement strand
TTCGTAAGTATAAACATGAGTCACAGTAAATGGCCCTAACCAACGAGACTTCAATTTCCCAGGGAATAACTTCAGCCTTGTATTGTAAAGCAAAACTTCTTGTCCTGGTTCAAAGTTCTTTTGGTTAATCTTCTAATCATTTCATAACTTAGCTTTTTCTTATAAAATCTTTCATTATCATAAGTTTCATTTCTTAATTCTTCCAATTCATTTAATTGTAACAATCTTTTCTTACCAGCATCTTTCAAATTATAATTGAATTCTTTAATCACCCAATATGCTTTATGCTCCAATGCTACTGGTAAGTGACAAGTCTTTCCAAAAATCAGTCTGTAAGGAGTCATTCCAATAGGAGTTCTATAAGCAGTTCTGTAAGCCCATAATGCGGTATCCAATCTAGTGGACCAATCTATTCTACTAAGGTTTATAGTCTTTTCAAGTATTTATTTAATCTCTATATTAGAAACTTCAGCTAATCCACTGGTTCGAGGGTGATAAGCAGTAGAGATTCTATGAATAATGTTAAATTTTTCTGCCAATCTCTGAATATATTTATTCCTAAAATAGGATCCTCCGTCAATAATAATCATCCTAGGCATTCCGTATCTAGTGAAAATATTTTTCATTAAAAATCTTGAAACACTTTTAGCGTCACAGCGAGGAAAAGCTTGTGCTTCAATCTATTTAGAGACGTAGTCTACTGCAATTAATATATATAAGTTCAAAAATGATGGAATAAATGGTCTTATAAAATCTAATCCACAAACATCAAAGATCTCAACTTCCAATATGAAATTTAGAGGCATTTCATTTCTTCTAGATATATTGCCTACTTGTTGACATCATCACAAGTTTTTATATATCTATAAACATCTCTAAATATAATAGGCCAATAAAATACAGCTTATAAAATTTTATAAGCAGTTTTATTTCTCCTAAAATGTCCTCTAAATTCAGAATCATGAAATTCAGAATCATGACGTTCAGTTTCTTCATAAGGTACACATCTCCTCATAAT
>NW_018164765.1:521390-523199 GCF_001263595.1 Phalaenopsis equestris | reverse complement strand
TTTATATAAATAAGGCTCATCCCAAAAATATATTTTTGCATCATGAATGAATTTCCTTTGTTGTTGCAATGTCAGCATAGGTGGAAAAATATCACTTACAATATAATTAACAATATCAGCATACCATGGTATTTTTCACTCACTAACATTATAAAGTTGTTTGTCAGGGAAACTGTCTGTAATTTCATTAGCTGCATCAGATAATTCATGGGTTTCTAATCTTGACAAATGATCAGAAATTTGATTATTAGTTCCCTTTCTATTTCTATCAACAAGATCAAATTCTTGTATCAATAATATCCATCTAATCAACCTTGGTTTGGCATCCTTCTTTTGCATCAGATATTTAATAGCTGAGTGATCAGTATGCACAACCCATTAGCCTGCACAACACATTTAAGTCCAATTAAATAAGATCAAAATTTGTCTAAAGCATATATGATGGCTAGTAGCTCTTTTTCAGTAGTAGTATAGTTAATTTGAGCATCATTAAGAGTTTTACTAGCGTAGTATATTATTTTTAATTTTTTTTCATATCTTTGTCCAAGAACAGCTCCAATAGAATAATCACTAGCATCACACATAAGTTCAAATGGTTTCTCCCAGTTAGGTGAAACTATAATATGGGCTGTGATTAATTTTTATTTTAATAACTAAAAGGCATTTAAACAGCTTTCAGTAAATTCAAATTTCTTGTCCTTTTCTAAAAGTTGGCATAAAGGTTTAGTAACTTTTGAGAAATCTTTAATAAAACCCCTGTAAAAACCAACATGTCCAAGAAAACTTCTAACTTCTCTTACATTAGTAGGAGGTGTTAGTTTAGATATAACTTGGATTTTTTCAAGGGCTATTTCCATACCATCTTCCAAAATTTTATGCCCTAACACTATTCCTCCTGCAACCATAAATTGACATTTCTCCCAATTTAGAACTAAATTAGTTCTTTCGCATAACTCCAAAACTTTTTCAAGATATTCTAAGCATGCGTCAAATGATGTTCCAAATACAGAGAAATCATCCATAAATACTTCTAATCCATCATCAATTAACTTACTAAATATGGACATCATACAGCCCTGGAATGTTGCATAATCCGAAAGGCATTCTTCTAAAAGCAAAAGTTCCAAAAGGACTAGTAAATGTTGTCTTCTCTTGATCCTCGGGAGCAGTAGGAATTTGATGGTAACTGATATATCCATCTAAAAAGCAAAAAAATTTGTGCCTAGCAAGTCTATCTACTATTTGATCTAGAAAGGGTAGAGGAAAATGATCTTTCCTGGTGGCAGTGTTTAATTTTCTATAATCAATGCATATGCGCCACCCAGTGACTTGTCTTATAGGTATTAATTCATTTATGTCGAAAATAAGAAATCAAATGTGTTGCAAAAACTACAAATTTAGAAGATGTCATGTCAACTTTTTTACTTACCCATGCACTATCTGAAATAAGGATATATAATTCTAGTGTCTAACAAATTTAAAATTTCTTTTTTTACTACTTTTTTCATTATAGGGTTTAATCTAATCTCCTTTGCAACTATTGGTTTATATTATTCATCTAATATAATTCTATGCATACAGATCAAAGGACTGATTCCTTTAATATCCACTAAGGTCTAACCAAAAGCTTTCTTATATCTTTTCAATGCATCTAACAGTCTTTGTTCTTGTAAATCATTTAATTCTGAAGATACAATAACAGGTAATGTAAATGAGTCTCCCAAAAACACATACTTCAAGTGGTTATGTAATGTTTTTAACACAAGTTCAGGTGGTTTTGTAATTGATGGAAATAGATTCTTATAAGTA
>NW_018164765.1:517651-521380 GCF_001263595.1 Phalaenopsis equestris | reverse complement strand
AATATCCAACATCTCAAATCTTTCCTGAACATAATCTAATTCTTCATTTTCTAATTTGTCCAGAATAATTTCGTCATTTTCTTCAAATTGTTCTTTGAAATGCTCTTATTTTTCAAAATACTTTTTATTTTCAAAATGTTCTTTAAAATGTTCATTTAGTAGATGTTCAATAATTTACATGCAAAAACATTCATTAACTCTCCAACAGCAGGGTATTCCATAGATTTTGCAATGTTAAAAGTTACTTCTTAATCATTTACTCTCATAGTTAATTCTCCTTTTTGAACATCTATCATAGCTTTTCCAGTAGCTAAAAATGGTCTTCCTAAAATGATAGGTATTTCTTTATCTTCCTCCATATCTAAAACAATGAAATCCCCAGGAAAGATAAATTTGTCAACTTTTACTAACACATCTTCTATAACTCCCTTAAGATATGTAACTGATTGATCTTCTAATTGAAGAGTTACAGAAGTAGGTGAGACTTCTCTGTTGGCATCAATTTTTGATGTCACGAGTGTAGGGTGTCCAGCCGCATGACTCTGGATAGTTTACGGTCTGTCTGTGACTTCCAATAGTTCAGACACCTACCCGAGACCTTTTCGACACGTGTTGAGGGGCACATAGTCAGAGTCATTCTGCTAGGCTTTTGCTTTCACTTATGAAAGGTCGGTCAGCATTTGGCACGTCGAACGAGTCCGATCGGAGTGACAAATATTTTATGGAGTGTCACACGCGATTTAGGCTCAAATTGGTCCGATCATCAACGAGATTGTCCAGATGACCCCGGACAATGAATTGGATTGTGTGATCACGTCCGGAACGTTGATTTTAATTAGAAAGGACATTCATTAGCTATGACTTTGTGGGCGAGCCTAAATTACACAAATTATTATTTTTTAGCCCGATCGCTGGAAAGGTGGTCCGAGCGGCCTCAAACAACCCCGAATTACAAAATAGATCACATTAGCATGCCCAAATTGTCATTCCCACCTAAGTCGGACGTTCTTTACGTCACGATTTTGCGGACGAATTAAAAAAAAATGAAAATTATCATTTTGGCTCGATAGTCAAAAAAGGTGGTCCGGACGACCACGAATTGCAAAAAGGACTGCGCGAATGCGTCCGAAACGCCGACTTTAATAAAGAAGGACATTCACTCCGCCACGAGGACGTATACGGATAAAAGGGAAGTAGCTTTCTCCCCTCTCCGTAACCTAGCGAGCAAACCCCGCCGCCAAGCCTTGTTCGCGAAAAACTCCCGCTCGGGCTCTCCTCCCTCTTCGTCAGCGCCCTCTCCGACCCCTTCCTTGCCAGCGAACGTCATCGCATGTTCTTCTCCAACCTTCAGAGGTCCTCCACAACAGCATTACCAGCAGGTCCGCTCGCTTGTGCCCTAGCTCCCGGACACCGTCCCGACCTAGATCTGCGTCGACACTCCACTCTGATGCTCCTGCCGGCGCTGCTGACAATGTTTCTGCCATAGAAGCTTTCCGACGACCCTTCTTTCACGAGCAGCTGCCGCCACCTTCCTTGCCTCCTTCCTTGATCGAACCCTCTTCTCGGCCTTCTCTCCCACTGGCGAAGCTAATTTCTGGTGTGTAGACCTCATGCCGGCGCAACACAGCCCACCTTCAGCTCCTTGCAAGCAGAAAAGATCCTCTCCCTCGCATTTTTTTTTCATTGAGCGTGGCCGGCGAGCTAACTCCTCCACCTCACCTTCCTACATTCCTGGCGACCGGACACTTCTCTGGAACACCTCGATGTTGCCGGACAGCGGAGGTATATCGCCTTAGAGAGGTGTGGACGTCTTTTCTGCTACGAGGAAGGCTTCTCCTCTTTTACTGTCGTCGAGCAATCCTCTCTCGCGAAGGTACCTTTTTTTTGGGTCGCATATTTTTATATGCTAAATTATTTATTTTTGGTACTTCACATACCTCTTGCTCTCACAATCTCCTATGTCTTTTTGTTGTCCTGTGCACATTTTACTAGGCACATTGGAGCATGGATCAGGCGCCGGAGAGTTTGGAGCAAGCAAAGAAACGTGTATGCAACCATCACGGTCGTGAGACTTTCTACCTCCTAGCTAGCCTTAGGAATAGTGGAGTCTAGGCGTGTGGGTTTGATTGCCCATATGTGGTGCGTGCGCCGGCGTGGGTCAACGCAACGACGTGCCTGTGTGATGGATGGTTGGTTTTCCCAGAGCTAGCCTTTACGTTAGGACTTCCTGTGCGTGGCCAAATACCCCCCGTAGAGTCGAGTGTCTCCCTTCTTGTTGTGAGCCTTAGCACAAGTCTCAATGGGTCGGAGTCCCTCACTCCCCTTGCTTTGGATTCCTCAGCTTTACTTGGAGAAGTTGGGAGGTCGGAATTGGCAAAGAGAGATGAGCTTTGTAGCTTGCTTGCTTTGCAAAGTTTGGAGTAGTTCACGAAATGGGAAAAGATTTGTAGCTAGTCCATTTCGCGACACCGTGGAGAGTTTACCCCTTGGAGATCCGGGGAGAGAACCCCCACATTTTCTCACCAAAGCGAGAGGCGGCGGTGCCGCACATCCAAGGGTCTAAACCTTAAGTCTCCCAGGTGAGGTCGTTAGCACGAGCCCGATTTACTATCTGCATGTTTGTTTGTTATATATTGTATTTTTCGCTTGATGCATGTTGCATTTCACTTCGCTCCAACCGGCCGCCCCGGCCCGGTGAGCCTCTCACTTTGCCCCGATCAGCAGCCCCGGTCCAGCAGCCCGCAGCCCCGGTCCTGCTAGCATTTCACTTCGCTCCGATAGGCCGCTCCGGCTCGGTGAGCTTATCACTTTGGTTCGACCGACCACCACGGCCCTGTCGACCGATCACCTACATTTTTGTCTGCTTTTGCATTATATCACATGTTTTCCTGCTTGCATGTCGCACCATATGTGTTTGCCTTCGCATTTGCATTTGCACTTGGGTGATTCTCCCTAGTGAGAATCACCATTGTCTCTGGGTCACTGCCGCCTTGGTACACATCTTTCGGGCCCCTTTCGCCACGACACGACCATCACTTTTGGTCACTACCGCCTTGGTACACCTTTCTTTGGGTCACTGCCTCCACGACACACCCATCTTTTGGGCCCCTGTCGCCACGACACGCCCATCACTTTTGGTCACTGTTGCTATTGCACACCCATTTCTTCGGGTCGCTGCCTCCATCCTACGGTACACCTTTCTTCGGGCCACTGCCTCCACGGCACGCCCATCCCTTTTTGTCACTGTCGCTACGACACACCCATTTATTCGGGCCGCTGCCTCCACGGTATGCCCACCTTTTCCTGAGTCACTGCCTCACGGTACAATCATCACTTCTATTACAAGTCTGCTTGCATTTGCATTTGCATGTTTGTATGGATAGCGAGTTAGGCTCGTTAGAAAAGTGACCCCGTGTCGCTCGCGATGCCTTAACGAGCATTGTTTGCTGGGTTGATCCCGGTGAGCAATGCGGGTTAAATCATCGGGATTGACACGAGTATGACTGTGCTAAAGATCTAATAGATCTAACTAGTGTCACCTCTCTTCGTGACACCCTTTAGATCCTTTGAATCTTTAGGATGGGGCCGGTATGACGACCCTGTCAAATTCATACTATACTCAGACCTACTCCGCACTTAGATACTAGTTTGACGCACTTTTCATTAGATGGTGTGATAGGCTAGGATTGCTAGGATTTAGGGCTCTTTTTGATACTTGGTTATTGTTCT
>NW_018164765.1:514620-517606 GCF_001263595.1 Phalaenopsis equestris | reverse complement strand
GTATCTTTCTTCTTCTTTCTTCTGCATTGTGCTTGTGGTGTGTCTGCATGCTGCATATGTGTGGTAGTGTGTTAGGGCGTTTTTCTGTAGAGTGTCATTGAGTCGTGTCTATTTATATGCACACACACAAGTACCGCTATAGGGGGATCTGTGATGATTTCTGACCCTTTTTTCTTGTAGGTACTATTCAGCTCCCCAATTATAAGACATGACTCATTATACATTATATGCATGTGATCTTTCCCACTAACATTGTTTTTCGTGTAGGATTGAGTCTTTTCTTTTCTAATGTACTTTTAGTCTATGAGAGTCCTATAGTAGAAATAAGATACGGGCACAGGTTCTAGACATTTAACATGGGAATTACATGGAGGGGACTAGGAGCAGCTGCTTGTGCCTTTTATCTTAATTATGTTTTTTTTATATTGATGCATAGAATTAGGCCTGACATGTATATGCGGAGTCTGGGATATGTGGCCGCCCCAACGGCACTGGCCTGTTTATTATTTTGATTTGGCTTATTTTGCTTTTTGCATCATATTGCATGCCTGCACTTGAATGTGTTTTCCTTATTTTTTTTTTCTATGGCTTATCTGGGATTTCACGATACAATTGGATTTCACGATACTCCTTATTTTTTTTTTCTATGGCTTATCTGGGATTTCACGATACAATTTAGGCTCATTAAGGACCCTAAAATTATAATTTTCTACAAAATCCTAAATAATTTAGGATTAAAATATAAAATTTAGGATTAAAATATTCAGGATTTATAAACTTTCACATTTACTTTCCTGTTTATATTAATAGGGCTTCCACATGACTTAAGGACCGCTCTAGATAACTGCATCATATTTGCATGTCCCGAGGAGGAGTTCTCGTGCTTCTCCAACTTGACTGGCCCAGCATACCTCTTTATAGGTGGTTGTCTAGTGCGTCTAGGGTGTTAGAAGGCTCCCTGACCTAGACAGGGTGTAAGTTCTTATTTTGGAGTGTTTCTAGCTTTGTAGCTGCACCTCCATTTTCTTTTCCTTCCTGAGGCATCCTTGCCACTTTGGCAGGTATAAGTGCCATCTCTTGAAGCTCCAGCTTTTAGTCATAGGATAGAGTTTCTTTCCTTTGACCTTAGGGCTACCGAGGTTTTCGTGGATGACGCAATTCACAGATTGCTGACTGGGGATCTCAGGACGTGTTGGGTCGACTACCTTCATGACCAGGTAGACTTAGGGTCCTAATAGCTGTGGATGACGGGTCAGTGGTACCCCAACCCAGTTACCTCTACCTTTTAGGATCACTCTACCTTTCTTTTTGTTAAGCCCCTTTGAGCCCTGTCGCTCCTTGACTTTGTTGATATCATCTTGATGGCTTGATGCCGATGAACTGCCACCCATTTGGGATACAACGATTTGTCCTCTGCCCTTGTGGTTCGGACATGCTTTGACGTGTTGGGATATCCCCGCTAAGAGGATTTAGGTTATTTCGTGGGCCCTATGTGTCGATGAGCCGCTACCCATTCGGGATGTGAGAGACTCACTCTCTGCCCAATGGCTTAGCGCGAGCTTTGAAGCATCGGGATTGTTCCCACACGGAATAACCTTTCTTTGAGTACCTATTGTCCCAGGTTCACGATAATCCATATGAAACTCTTTTTATAGCGAGTATTCTTGGGTACCCCCCAAGATGTAATTAACCAAGTGGGATGCATCCCCTTGGGAGTGCTCCCCTTGGGAGTGCTCTTGACCGCAGAACATGCACCTACACCTGAATCTCTGGTTATGGGTAGTCTATGTAGGTATTCTTTCATGGATATCGGTTTAAGGTGTTGTCACCCAATCTTATTTGGGTGGACACTCTTAACCTATCCTTGCAAGGTTTACCGCACTTAGGCTCTCCATGTTTTGTGTTTTCTCTTGTTTTTCATTTTGTCGCATGTCCCTTCTTATTTGGTTCCTCTCCTCTTCGAATCATCGATCTGGTTCAGAAGGAAGATTTATTTGAATGGGGGAAGTATACAACGATCGACAAGATGGTGCCTCCTTTTAATATAAAAGAGAGAAAAACAAACGAAAACAGAATGGCGACTCCGTTGAGGAAGTTACTCTCTCTCCATACTTGGAGTTTCGCTTCTGGGGTTATAGCCTCTCTCCGTACTAGAAGTTTCACTCATATTATCATGGTTTGGCTCTCTTCCTTCGAGTCACAGTTGAACAGTTGAGCCTTTGTGTGAGACCTTGATTTTTAGTCCATGTGTCAGTTGCTAGGGGTATGAATGTGATGCATTCTGTCCCTTCTCTCACCCTCGACAGTTCGGTTGCTGCATTATTGCATGCATCGATGTCGTTGTACTTTATGATTGGTTTCATGACCTTTCCTTATTTTTGATTGTTTTCCCTTTTTGCCCCGCTACGCGGAAGAGCAAGAAGATGGATACAATCGCTACCACCTGGGGAACCCTTTCCCTTCTCCTCAAGCATTTTTTGTGCTCCTGAAGGTGTTATAACTTTCAGTTCCTGCGAGCACTTTTGTGGGATTACCTTACGTCATCCTACGCCCTCTGAGGTGTTCGCTCTGTGTCCTCCCTCTTAGAAAAGGAGAGACGTGCATATTGAGCCGTTTCTACGCCCTCTGAGGCATTTGTTCTGTGCCCTCCCCCTTAAAAGGGGAGATGTGCATGTTTGGTTGTTCCTACTTTCTCTGTGGTGTTTTGCTCTGTGCCCCCCTAAAAGGGGAGTCGTGTATATCGAGCTTATTTTTTTGCTGCAGTGGCTCACATCGTGCCCGCTTCTTTTGCAAAAAGGAGGTCATTGCTCGATAGCTACACACCGAAGCACCTGACAGTCTTCTCCAGACCCGTTTCTCTGTTTTCTCACGGATCTCCCTGCCATGGAGTCCGACCGCCCTTTTCTTTTCTGGGATTAGGTCTACCACTACTGTCACCGGCCTGTTTATTATTTTGGTTTGACTTGCTTTGCTTTATTTTTACATC
>NW_018164765.1:500766-514575 GCF_001263595.1 Phalaenopsis equestris | reverse complement strand
GGACCAGGAATAGATTGTTGTGAATTCAGCATCTTGGCTTGCATCAGGTCAATATACATGTTCTGATTCCAGTTCTGGGGGCATCTTTGGCCTCTGAATTGAGTTGTATTGCTACTTTCCCGATTGTCCGGACCACGTCCCCGCTGGATGCTTACTAAGTGTCCTCCTTTGAAAAGGAGGAGTTGTGCATGTAACACTTCTTTCGTTGTAATAACTCGTATCAGTGCTACCTTTTCCCTCGAGGAAGAGGATAGTACCAGATGGCGATGCGCTGCAACACTCTTTTAAGTTTTTCTAGCCTCTTTTGTAGTCCTTCCGTGTTTTGAGGATTTCCATCCTCGTGGATGTTGCATTATTTAAGAGTGCTAGAGTTACCTTTTGCGGTACTGTCCTTTGGTGGTGTGGTATGTCCCCGCCATGACACGTTTTTGTTCCAACATAGGATAACGCTGAGATCCCATCAGCTGAGAACCATTTCTCTCCTCTGTCTGCTGTGTGGGCTATGCTCCAGCTAGTATTGCTAGGACATTCTTTACTCCTTAGGATGCAGACCATTCTCACAATGCAGTACTTGTTGTTACTGCTACTATGAGTTCTCTGACTTGGAAGATTGTAGGTGTAACTTGCTCTTTAGGAGGAAATCTTTCTGTTGGTTTGACAACTGTCCCAGCCCCCGTCGTTTTGAGTTTCTCTGAGGTCTCGCCTGTCTCTACATCGGGCAAGGGCATCCAGAGGAATAAGAATAAATCGTTGCAACTATGGCAGCTGACGCAGCCTCCAATTTTCCTTTTATAAGGATTGGGTCGTCTTCCTTGGAAGAAGTTCTTTATTCAGATCCTTCAGACGTTTGAATAAACTTCTTTAGTCTTCTTATCCTATAGGCCCTCGTAGTAGGAGACCGGGGTCCACCTGTTGGTCCATTACGAGGCCGAAATAGTTGCTTTCTGTTGTACATGCTACGAGACCCTCTGAGGTGTTGCATGGAACACTTAGTGTGGTACTTAGTGCTATTGTACCAAATGTTATGCCACATGTATCATTGATGATCATGTTGGGGTGGCTTTTGCCCACATTTGATGTGCCCACTCTTTCTGTGAACATGTGCCCTCTCTTTCCGTGAACTAAAAAAGTTTTGTGACTCACTTTTCATTGATAAAGATGAATTTTTCTTATGTTTATAAAGGGAGATCCAAGGCACACCCCCATCGATTCTCACCTTAGTTAAGGACAGAAGTAGATCGCCCTACTTTATTGAATCCCTAGTGGGTTAGGCAAATTCTTGTCACCACGTCTCTTGACATTTTGACGCTGCATATAGAACGACTTTCTACATTTGACAACGAGGGATTTACTTGCCTTTGCTTTGAAAAGTGTTTTATCCTACCTCTTTCGTTCATTAAGCGAGGCTATTATGGATGTTTTATACTCCAAATTGGGGAACACCCCAAAACCTCTTTGTTTATGCATTTTGTATCGATTAAGCCACCTTGCTAGTCTTGATCGATCCATATTTAGCTAGGATGCACATCTCTCAGACTGTTTTGAGAGTGCCTCATTTGATTTGAGTTAATTTGCCTTTTGGCCCAGCTTTTGATGAATGAATTTTGTTTCTTAGACCATTCTACATGCCTAAGCATTTGATTTAGTTAGTTACTCTGAACCTAACTATGATTTGGTGCCTCACCTATCCAGAACCTTATTGACTTTTTTTTAGTCTATTCTTGGTGAAAGAGCATCATTTTAAGATTGATCCACCTCCCCCATATCCAACTTTATGTATATGTTGTTTGACTTGGTTGATTTTTATCACCTTGTCGATAGTCATGTTAAATTTATTAGACACTTTGCCTCAATAAATCAGTCCATGACTCATTGTGATACCTCGATATCCAACGTTACCGATTAGACCTCTCTACTTATCTAACCGAGATATATCTGCATTTATTTATGCTTCGACTCCAATTTCTAGAGGTCGTTGAGATGGTTCCAAACGGAATCTCACCCCTTAGTTGATCTTGTCTTGGGTTTGCCTTTAATGATTTTTGAGGTTGAATCTATGATAGATCCTAAGGCTAAGCATGAACCAGACCATGTATGCACCTTCTTAGGATTTGCAAATACTTATGGTTTGGGGGGATTTGAACTAAGTCATGATGACTGAATCCCTTTCTTTAATGAACTTTCATCTAAGTCCTGAGAACACCTCAGAATGACTTGATGGGTGTCATTGAGATATGAGTAGTTTCAGAGACTATTTAGTTCTCTTACTTTTCCATTCAGCTAGACTGATGGTATCTTGACAAGTAATGAATCATAAAATCTTAAGAATCTTTATTCGGGAGATTTTTGAGTCAGAAGAAAATGCTTTATAACAAAAAGAAGCTCAACAAAAATAGTCATTCTCAGGAAAAAAAAATGAGAAATGCTTCAAAAAAAATGAAAAAAAATGAAAAAGAACAAAAAATTGCTCAACACTCCTGAGAAGAAGCTTGAGGTGAGTGGAAAAATTAGAAACTTTAATATAAAGAACTGTCTGATCTCATTTAATATTTTAATATAAAGAACTTTCTGATCTCAAAATTCTCTCGATAAGATTCTTAAGGATATTATTTTTAGAGAATTGTTTAAGTGACATTGGGATGACTGATGAATCAGTAATGGATTTAAAAACATCTCTAAAATGAAAGCATTTCAAAAATGAAAACATTTCCTTGACACCCGGATATGAATGACGAGGCCTACTTAGGCTAAGGGTGAAAAAAATTATAGGACAGGGGCTAGGGAAATGTACTTAAGGAAAATCCCACCTGGACCTGAATTTTACAAAATCTCATATTTTTCATGGTATATCTGGTCATTCAAGGATGTCTACATGAGAGCTCTTCATACCAGCTCAATTTGGTATGTTATGCTAAATCATTCTCGGTAGTGGCTTAGCCCGATATAATAAAAAAAAAGAGATTCTGATAAGCTTTATAAAAAAATCTGAATGCCAATAAAAAAAAACATACGAATGGCATGAGAGGCTCATAGAAGCTCCGTGGGCTCTTCACCCACTACCTTTTCACGCTTTATTTGTTGACCTTCTGGGTCCAGTAGCCCTTCCTTTGGAAGAAAGGCTTGCCTTCTCATGGGCTCTTCACCCACTCCCGTTACGCTTTCTGTGTCGACCCTCTGGGTCCGGCAGTCCTTCCTCGGAAGTTGAGTTGTCACTTTGTATGTGGACTCTTCACCCACGTGTTTTCATGCTTTATGCGTCGACCGTCTGGGTCCGGCGGCCCTTCCATTGGGAGAAAGTCTTGTCGTCTCATGGGCTCTTCACCCACTACCTTTCCGCTCTACGTGTTGACCCTTAGGGTCCGGTAGCCCTTCATCTCAAAGTTGATCTACCCCTCAGGATGATTGTTGCAAATGGATCTTATCAAACTCCCTATCAATGGACAATACTTGAAGAGATATTTTTCTTATCCTCTTTTTCATGTACTCATTGTACTTTATGAGGAAATTTGCTTTTCAAAGCATATGAACTTTGTAATCCAGTCCTCGGAGCAATAAAGAATGTGCATTTTTACAATCTCTTCATTATGTTAACTAATTATGATGATCACCTTACGTATGTCAAAAGATCACTCAATTTCACTACAGTTTTATGTAAGAGAAATCTTGTTTTTTCTCTTAATTTGATTGTCGGCTCGCATTTCGGGCAAAGTGTAAGTCCTACGGGCGTCTTATACCGGTGCAACCACCAATCTCTATAAGAGAAGCCTTTCCTTTCTCTTACTTTGTCTTTCGTTGATCCGCTCTACGTAGGGTCCGAAGACTACTACTCCCGCTCGTCACGAGTATGGTTGATATACACGGCCCGTTCATCCTTATGAATGTGGAGTGCATGCTTGTCTCGCTTGCTTCGAATGAATGTGGTTGAGATCCTTCTATGGATGTGATTTAGCTTAATGGCTAGACATTTTTGTGGGTAGACCATCGTCATAGTCTAACCCCCATCTCTACATCCCCACAGTGTGAGCAATTCATATAGCTTTGTCGAGAAGAGGCATGTCGTATTGGCTACAGCACTCAGCTTACAAAACCGCATGAAAAACCCCTAAGTGGAGTACTTCCAAAACCGCATGAAAACCCCCAGTCGGGTCACATCGTCAGGTGTGTTAACAAAACCCCTTCTACAGGTTGGGTTGCTTTTGTTTCCCTCATATAAGAGCTAATCTGCTAGTATTTGAGGAATCCCCATTGGGGGGGCGCTATTATGAGATGAGCTATTGTATTCATCCAATTACTGGGTCCAGTTACTTTGTGCTACACTTCTGACAGAAATTACCATATCAATTTTGAGGAGTCCCCTGTGAGAGTCTCTCTTAGTAGACGCCTGGCCAGGATATCCCATGTGGGTTGGACCACTCAGTCCACTTAATTTGTGTAATTTGCTGCTTTACCAGAAGGCATGCTGTATCAGTCAGGGCACTCTCTCTTAGCTGATCCATGCCTAATTGGGATCCTCAATGCCCGATCAGATTGTCATGTTTTCCTTGACAAAAGACTATTTTTGCTTGTTTTGGAAGAAAATTTTTAGCGGGGACTACACTTAGCAGTGGCTTATTAAAAACCCCTCGAGGTTAGACACCTATGCATCCAACCCTCCTTGATACCTCTATGGTATTTTGATCAATTTGGCCGACTTTACTCGTCATCTCAAAGTGTGTGTCACACTAATTTGAGCATTACGTATCCTCTATTAGTCCATGCGTAGGATGGGTATCTTTATGCCAACAGAAAAAGAATCCCTAGCAAGGGTCATATGGATTTCCTAGAGAGGGATCACCTGAAATCCCCACTAAGGGTCACTTTGCTGAGATCATGCCTAAGTGTCATGAAGTTGGATCGCTCTATGCTTCCAACACCTTTTTGATG
Organism: Phalaenopsis equestris; assembly: GCF_001263595.1. NCBI lineage: Eukaryota > Viridiplantae > Streptophyta > Magnoliopsida > Asparagales > Orchidaceae > Phalaenopsis > Phalaenopsis equestris. Next base: position 509,652 of record NW_018164765.1, on the reverse strand, counting down.
CCTCTTCTGATTGGTTTGAGTCTGTTCACCATCTCATAATGAGATGTTTAAGTCTCCATGAAGCATTGTTAGAACCTTTAAGGTATCCCCAACGTGAGTCTTCCGTGGGTACATTTTGAGATCGCCTCCTCAGCGATTTCTTTGATCTGGTTGATTCTACTCACCATGTCTTGTCACATGCCATACTAATCTGAGCTCCATGCTAGCTTGATTAGTCCATGCTTAAGTCGGGTATTCTCACACCCACAAAAGTCCTCAGCGAGAGTTATATCGCTAGTGCTCATTAGGCACCCTTGTGGTTAGACTGTTCTAGGTCATATAACCCCATTATTTTCCTTGATTGCCATAGCCGGTTCTGTCCGTCACATCAAATTCCATGTCGTATTGATGTAATGATCGATCCATGGTTCCTCAGCAAAAGTTGCTTCGCTAGTGCTCATAGAAGAGCTCCTATGGTTAGACCATCCTGGTCATGTAACCATGTCTTTGTCTCGATCGCTTTGGTTGGTTCTGACTACCATATCGAGCAACATGTTGTATCGGTTTTACTCATGTTTTGTCACAACACTCAGATGTTTGACTACACTCCGAGCATGTTACCTTAGGCTTTTCAGCCATATACTTGCTCGCTTGATGCAAGGTTAGGATACATATCTCATGTACCACTTTACATGCATAGGCAGGATACCTACCTCGTGTCCTATTTGATAGTTAACTTGGCTAACGCTATTCACCATGTCAGGTTGCATGTTGAACTAATCTTAGCTCTATGTTAATTTGATTAGTCCATGTTTAAGCAGGGTATTCTCACACCCGCAAAACTCTCTAGCAAGAGTTACCCCACTCAGGTCCGTAAGGTTTTACGAGGTTGGATCGCTATGTTCATCCGACCCCCTTCGGCACCGTGTTTGACTTAGTTGATTTTCATCACCTTGTCAAGGGACATACCGTATTGGTTTAGACTACTTCAGTTGGTCAACAGATCCGTGTTCAGTCGTGATATTTTGATATCCAACGATACCAGGACGTTGTGTACGGTGAGGACCGCTTTGTTAGACCTTACCGACCAGTCTCAGATTGCTAGGCTGCTTTGCTCAGCTAGCATTCGACACCTTTCAAACCTTATGACATTGTAGTTGGTTCTTTTATGAGGGTGTTTTGTCTCATGACGACTCTATTGGTTCTATAGCCATATACTTTGATGTGCATCGGGCCCTAAGACCTTAAAGTTTGCTCTATTATGAGGACATCATGTCTTTTGACATTTTCAGCTTTTTAGCCACCTGCTTTGATGTTTCTCGGATTGCACGACACTCTATTTGGTCCTTTTATGAGATCCTATCATCAGGCATTTCACCTTTAATGTTGGGCTTCTTAGCCAACTCGCCTACCTTCAAAGAACGACATAAGGCCCGATGGCAGTCCTCACACATAGCGTAGGCGTTCAGGGTTCTAACACCTTGTTTGTTTCAGGGTCATGCCTCTACGGCCTCTGAACCCTCTGTCTATAGTTGATATAAGTCTTAAGTGCATTCCTCATGGAAGATGTCTCCAGTTTCAGCTTCTCAGCCATCCGACTTTAGTGCTTCTTGGACCACACTACATTCTAGTCGGTCCTTTTATGATAACATCTCGTCATTCGACGATTTAGCTTTGTTACTCGGCTTCCTAGCCAACCTTTGCTACCTCTAAGGTGATGATGTAAAACTCTTAGTATTTATCACAGATGTAGTGTGGGTGTTGAGACACGCACCTCGATCAGTTCACAGGAGGGATCTGAGTCACATGGCTCTCCTTCCTAACTGATCAATGCGAACTAGTGTTCATAGGAGAGCCAAAGTCCGTGGGCATTCTCCTTTTGATCTAGTCAACTTGTTACTGCTTAGTGAGCGATGTGAGACCCCATGGCATTCCTCATTAAAGTGACAGGAGGCTTCCTAGCCAACTTTCCTTCCTCTCATGAGTGACATAAAGTCCACACTACAGTCCTCAATGATGGAGCGTGGGTGTTGAGGTACGCACCTCGATCAGTTTGCAGGAGGGATCAGAGTCCCTTGACTCTCCTTCCTAACTGATCACCTCAGATGCGATCGTAACGGCATGCCTTCTCGATCTAGTCAACCTGTTACCGCTTAGTCAGCGATATAAGTCCCCGTGGCATTCCTCATTAAAGTAACTGACGGCTTCATAGCCAACCTGCCTTCTATCCATGAGCGACACCCGACAGTCCTCATTAATGAAGCGCAGGCATTCGAGGGTCTAACCCCTCAGTGTTGTGTGGTCATGCCCTTGCGGCCCTTGAACCACCGATTTGAGTCACGTCTCAATGACCTCTGAACTCACCCCTAGGTCATGCCTCTACGGCCTCTGAACGGTTACGCCTTTGTGGTTATGCCTTTACGGCCCCTGAACCACAATGTTGAGTCATGCCTCTATGGCCCCTGAACTCATTACGTCTCTACGACCCCTGAACCTACCTGGCGTGGTTATGCCTCTACGGCCTCTGAACCACTTTTCTGGGTCATGCCTCTACAGCCTCTAAACCCGTTGACAGGATTGATATATGTCCTAGGTGCATTCCTCTTAGAAGTGGATTTGGCTCTCGTGACTTTTCCTTCCTAGGGTACTTGTCTCTTTTTGATCTCATAGGCAGAGTAGTTTCATTACTAACCTGGGCTTGATCAAAAATTGAGCATCTTCCAACAAGTGCACTGTGCCTTGACTGCGCAGCACACTTGTTGGGGGTCCTTTGTTGGCATAAATTTTTGATGTCACAAGTGTAGGGTGTCCACTCGCATGACTCTGGATAGTTTATGGTCTGTCTGCGACTTCCGATAGTTCAGACACCTACCCGAGACCTTTTCGACAGGTGTTGAGGGGCACGTAGTCAGAGTCATTCTGGTAGGCTTTGGCTTTCACTTATGCGAAGGTCGGTCGGCATTTGGCACGTCGAACGAGTCCGATTAGAGCGAAAAATATTATATGGCGTGTCACGCGCAATTTTGGCTTGAATTGGCCCAATCATCAGCAAGGTTGTCCACATGACCCCGGACAATGAAACAGACTGTGCGATCACGTCCGGAACGTCAATTTTACTTAGAAAGGACGTTCAATTAGCTACAACTTTGTGAGCGAGCCTAAAATACACAAATTATTATTTTTTAGCCCGGTCGCAGGAAAGGTGGTCTGAGCGGCCTCAAACGACCCCAAATTACAAAATAGATCACGTTAGCGTGTTCGAATTGTCATTCTCACCTAAGTCGGATGTTCGTTATGTCAACGAATTAAAAAAAAAATTAAAATTATCATTTTGGCTCGATAGTCAAAAAAGGTGGTCCGGACAACCCCAAATTGCAAAAAGGACTGCGCAGATGCGTCCGGAACGTTGGCTTTAGTCAAGAAGGACATTCACTCCACCACGAGGACGTATACGGAAAAAATTGAAGCAGCTTTCTCCCATCTTTGTAACCTAGCGAGAGAACCCCACCGCCAAGCCTCGTTCGCAAAAAACTCCCGCTTGGGCTCTCCTCCCTCTTTGCCGGCGCTCTCTCCAACCCCTTTCTTGCCGGCAAATTTTGCCTCCGGTTGTTCTCCAAACTTCGGGCCCCAGCCGGTCCGCTTGTCTGTGACCTAGCTCCCGGACGCCGTCCCGACCTAGATCCACGCCGGCGCTCCTTCCGGCGCTGCCGACAATGTTTCTGCCCAAGAAGCTTTCCAGCAACCCTTCATTCACGAGCAACTACCTCCACCTTCCTTGCCTCCTTCCTTGGACAAACCCTCTTCTCAGCCTTCTATCCCACCGGCGAAGCTAATTTCTGGTGCGTAGACCTCCTGTCAGCTCAGCACAGCCCACCTTCAGCTCCTTGCAAGCAGAAAAGAGGGAGGACTTGAAACACTCTCCCTCGCATTTTTTTTTCGTTGCGCACGGCCGCGCACGGCCGGCGAGCTAACTCCTCCACCTCGTTGTCCTACCTTCATGGCAACCGGACACTTCGCCGAAACACCTCGATGTCGCCGGGCATCGGTGGTATATCCCTATGGAGAGGTGTGGACGTCTTTTCCGCTGCGAGGAAGGCTTCTCCTCTTTCACCGTCGTCGAGCAATCCTCTTCGAGCAATCCTCTCTCGCGATCCTCTCTCGCGAAGGTACCTTTTTTTGGGTCGCATATTTTTATATGCTAAATTATTTATTTTTGGTACTTCGCATACCTCTTGCCCTCACATTCTCCTATGTCTTTTTGTTGTCATGTGCACGTTTTACGAGGCACATTGGAGCATGGATCAGGCGCCGGAGAGCTCGGAGCAAGCGAAGAAATTTGTCTACAACCATCGCGGTGGTGAGGCTTTCTACCTCCTAGCTAGCCTTAGGAATAGTGGAGTATAGTGGAAGGAATAGTGGAGTCTAGGCATGTGGGTTCGATCGCCCATACGGGGTGCGTGCGCCGGCGTGGGTCGGCGCAACGACGTGCCTTGGTGATGGATTGTTGGTTTTCCTAGAGCCAGCCTTTAGGTTAGGACTTCCTGTGCATGACTAAATACCCCTCATAGAGCCGAGTGTCTCCCCTCTTATTGTGAGCCTTAGCAGAAGTCCCGATGGGTCGGAGTCCCTCACTCCCTATGCTTTGGATTCCTCAGCTTTACTTGGAGAAGTTGGGAGGTCGAACTTGGCAAAGCGAGATAAGCTTTGTAGCTTGCTCCCTTTGCAAAGTCTGAAGGAGGTCACGAAATGGGAAAAGTTTTGTAGCTAGTCCATTTCACGACGTCGTGGAGAGTTTCTCCTTTGGAGATCCGGGGAGAAACTCCCCACATTTTCTCACCAAAGCAAGAGGCGGCGGTGTCGCACATCCAAGGGTCTAAACCTTAAGTCTCCCAGGTGAGATCGTTAGCACGAGCCCAATTTGTTATTTGCATGTTGGTTTGCTATATATTTCATTTTTTGCTTGATGCATGTTGCATTTCACTTTGCTCCAATCGGCCGCCCCGGCCCGGTGAGCCTCTCACTTTGCCCCGACAAGTCGCCCCGATTCGACGAGCATTTCACTTCGCTCCGATAGGCCGCACCGGCTCGGTGAGCGTATCACTTTGGTTCAATCGACCACCACGGCTCGGCCGACCGATCACCTGCATTTTTGTCTGCTTTTGCATTATATCACATGTTTTCCTCCCCGCATGTCGTACCATACGTGTTTGCGTTTGCATTTGCATTTACACTTGGGTGATTCTCCCTATTCTCCCTGGGGAGAATCCCCATTGTCGCTGGGTCACTGCCGCCTCGGTACACATCTTTCGGGCCCCTGTCGCCTTAACACGCCAATCACTTTTGGTCACTGCCGCCTCCGTACACCTTTCTTCAGGTCACTGCCTCCACGACACACCCATCTTTTGGGCCCCTGTCGCCACGATAAGCCAAGCACCTTTGGTCACTGTTGCTACGGTACACCTTTTTTCGGGCCACTGCCTCCACCTCCACGACACGCCCATCACTTCACGCCCATCACTTTTGGTCACTGCCACTACGGTACACCTTTCTTCGGGTCACTGCCTCCACGGCACGCCCATCCCTTTTTGTCACTGTCACTACGACACACCCATTTGTTCGGCCGCTGCCTCCACGGTATGCCCACCTTTTCCTGAGTCACTACCTCATGGTACACTCATTACTTCTATCACATGTCTGTTTGCATTTGCATGTTTGCATGTATAGCGAGTCAAGCTCGTTAGGAGAGTGACCCCATGCCGGTCGCGATGCCTTAACAAGCATTGTTTGCTGGGTTGATCCCGGTGAGCAATGCGATTTAAGTCGTCGGGATTGACACGAGTATGACTGTGCTAGAGATCTAATAGATCTAACTCATGTCACCTCTCTTCGTGACACCCTTTAGATCCTTCAGATCTTTAGGATGGGGCCGGTATGACGACCCTGTCAAAGTCATACTATACTCAGACCTACCCCGCACATAGATACTAGTTTGATGCACTTTTCGTTAGATGGTTTGCTAGGGTAGGATTTATGGCGCTAAGTAGTCTTTTTGATGCCTGAATATTGTTCTCTGCTGGATTTGTTTCCCTAGTCAGGTATCTTTCTTCTGCATTGTGCTTGTGGTGTGTCTGCATGCTGCATATATTTGGTAGTGTGTTAGGGCGCTTTTCTGCAGGGAAGCATGTCTATTTATATGCACTTACAGAGGTACCGCTATAGGGGGAGCAAATAATGATTTCTGACCCTTTTGCTTGCAGGTGCTATTAGCTCCCCCACTTTTAAGGCATGACTCATGATACATTATTTGCATGTGAGTTTTCCCGCTGACACTTGTTTTCATGCAGGATTGAGTCTTTTATTTTCCTATGTACTTTTAGAGTCTAGGAGAGTCCTGTAGCAGAAATAAGATACGGGCACGGGTTCCGAGGCTCGGGAACGACGTGGAGGTGAGCAAGAGCAGATGCTCGTGCCCCGTATCTTAATTCTGCATTTTATATTGATGTATAAATTAGGACTAGACATGCATATGCGGAGTCCGGCTGCCCTTTTCTTTTCTGGGATATGTTGCCGACCTAGCAGCACCGACTTGTTTATTATTTTGATTTGTCTTATTTTGCTTTTTGCATCATATTGCATGCATGCACTTGAATGTGTTTTCCTTATTTTTTTTTTTGTGGCTTATTTGGGATTTCACGATACAATCTAGGCTCATTAAGGACCATAAAATTATAATTTTCTACAAAATCCTAATTAAAATATTCAAGATAATTAAAATTTAGGATTAAAATATTCAGGATTTATAAACTTTCACATTTACTTTCCTGCTTATATTAATAGGGCCTCCACAATACTTAAGGACCGCTTAAGCCTCCACAATACTTAAGGACCGCTCTAGATAACTGCATCATATTTGCATGTCCCAAGGAGGAGTTCCTGTGCTTCTCCAACCTGACTGGCCCAGCATACCTCTTTATAGGTGGTTTTCTAGTGTGCCTAAGGTGTTAGAAGCCTCCCTGACGGGGTGTAAGTCCTTTTGTTTGGAGTGTTTCCAGCTTTGTAGCTGCACCTCCATTTTCTTTTCCTTCCTGAGGCATCCTTCCCACTTTGGCACGTATAAGTCCCATCTCTTGAAGCTCCAGCTTTTAGTCATAGGATACAGTTTCGTTCCTTTGACCTTAAGGCTACCGAGGTTTTCATGGATGACATAATTCACGGATTGCTGACTGGGAATCTCAGGACGTGTTGGGTCGAGTCGACTACTTTCACGACCAATTCACGACCAAGTAGACTTAGGGTCCTAATAGCTGTGGATGACGAGTCTGTGGTACCCCAACCCAGTTACCTCTTCCTTTTAGGATCACTCTAGCTTTCTTTTTGTTGAGCCCCTTTCAGCCCTGTCGCTCCTTGACTTCGTTGATATCATTTTGACGGCTCGATGTCGATGAGCTGCCGCCCATTTGGGAAACGACGATTTGTCCTCTGCCCCTATGGTTGGGACGTGCTTTGACGTGTTGGGATATCCCCGCCAAAATGATAGGAGTTAGATTTTTTTCTGGGCCCCGTGTGTCGATGAGCTGCTACCCATTCGGGATGTGAGACACTCACTCTTTGCTCAATGGCTTAGCGTGAGCTTTGAAGCATCAGGACTGTTCCCACATGGAATAACCTTTCTTAGAGTACCTATTGTCCTAGGTTCATGATAATCCAAGCGAAACTCCTTTTATAGAGAGTATTCTTGGGTACTTCCCAAGATGTAATCAACCAAGTGGGATACGTCCCCTTGGGAGTGCTCTTGAACCCAGAAAAGGCACCTACACCTGAATCTCTGGTTATGGGTAGTCTACGTAGGTATTCTTTTGCGGATATCGGTTTAAGGTGCTTTCACCCGATCTTGTTTGGGCGGACACTCTTAACCTATCCTTGCGAGGTTTACCGCACGTAGGCTCTCCACGTTTTGTGTTTTCTCTTGTTTCTTGTTTTGTCTTATGTCCCCTCTTATTCGGTTCCTCTCCTCTTCGAACCATTGATCTGGCTCGAAAGGGAGATTTATTCGAATAGGGAAAGTATATGACGATCGACAAGCTGGCGACTCCTTTTAATATAAAAGAGAAAAAAACAAATGAAAACATTCTCCTAATCCTTAGTATTTATTTACATATCTCATGCCTAAAGTTTCATATTACATACATAGCACTTTGGAATTTTAAACCTATGTATGAAAAGGTGTATTTTTACCGATAGCACACGGTATAGTGCTATTTGTGATGTGATATTAAAGATTTGAGGGATATGTGTGTAAATATGTAAGTTTATCAGTGAGATATGTAAATACAGCAACAGTTTCGTTATCTAGTTTCGTTATCTGTGAACTTCCTTTTTTTTGTTCAGAATATCTTTCATAAATTTCACATAATTGGGCATCTGCTCTAAAGCTTCTACGAATTTTTAAAAATATTCACCGTTAAGTTCTTAAGAATTTTTTAAAATTTTTAAAATTCTTTATTCAGTTTATGTTACTTCAATCTTTGAGGAAACGTTGGTGGAGGTTTCTCCACAGTAATTTTCGTTGGTGTAAATTGATACTCTAAATCTGGGATTTCATGATCCTTTTCTTACTCGATATCCACTTTCTCTTTTTCAGTTTCTATTTCTTGTTGCACTCTTGTCTCCAATTATTTTCCACTTCGTAATTGAATCACCTTGATTTGCTCTTTTCCTTGATCTTTAGGATTTGGTTCCAGAGTACTTGGAAAAGTTCCTATTGTTCGGTTACTAAGCACAATAGCGATATGCCCTAATTGGTTCTCAATATTCTTAATAGCAGTTTCTTTGATTTCCTTGAATCTTCCTTGAATCTGTAATTCATTTCCTTGATTTTGTAATTGTTGACCCATGATGTTTAATATC
>NW_018164765.1:498266-500561 GCF_001263595.1 Phalaenopsis equestris | reverse complement strand
TTGGGTCTATTAATAGCATTTAAGGTTTCATATGAAGGTTGAACATCCACAAATTGCCAAGATGAATTTTCTTCCATCACAAGAGGTGTTGAAGAATAATTCATCCCACAATGATCTAATTTCTTTGATATTGCAGCAATCTGCAAAGCTAACATAGATATTGCATCAGAATCATGGATACTAGCTACTCTTTTAGGATTTACCCGCTCAGAGGGCCATTGAAAATTGTTGGTAGTCATTTCTTCTATTAATGAATAAGCCTCATCAAAAGGCTTTGACATTAAAGAACCACCAGCCGCAACATCTATAATCAATCTAAGAGATCCCACTAATCCATTATAAAAGGTTTGAATTATTAACTAGTCTGGTAATGAATGATGAGGGCATTTCCTAAGAAGATCTTTAAATCTCTCCCAAGCTTCATATATTGACTCTCCATCAATCTGACAGAACGATGTTATGTCATTTCTTAGTTTAGCAGTCTTGGATATAGGGAAATATTTGGAGAGAAATTTCTGTGATAGTTCTCCCCAAGTTCTAATAGATCCAGGCGCTAACGAGTTTAACAATATCTTAGCCTTATCCGTCAGTGAAAAAGAAAAAGTCTAAGTCTAATAGCATCGTTTGAGACTCTATCATATTTAAAAGTAGCACATAGTTCTAAAAAACTAGCGAGGTGTAAGTTAGGATCTTCATTTGGTGTGCCTCAAAATTGATTGTTTTGTATCATTTGGATAATAGCAGGTCTAAGCTCAAATGAATTAGCAGCTACATCAGGATTTTGGATAGATAAGTGAATTTCATCTGCTGTAGGATTTGCATAATCTCTTAAGGGTCTAGGTTGGTGTTCATTCATAATGTTTTCCATTGTATCACAATTTCTAGATTTTCTTTTTGATTTTCTACTTTTTCTAACAGTTCGTTCTAATTCCAAATCGTATGGTATAAGATTTTCAGGTCCAAATTTGCGCATACAATTTAAAATTAGTACTCAGTAATATAATTAAAAATATAAATATAAATATATAAATATATAGATAAGTTGCAATTTAAGTAAAAACTTAATAATTCTAATATGTCTGTTACTCTTAAAATTCTTCCCGGTAACGGTGCAAAAAACTTGACCACGACTTTATATATACTTAAAAATACAAGAATTTGACACCACTATTAGAAGATTTAAATCCCCAACAACGGCACCAAAAACTTGACCGGACTTTTAATATACAAGAATTTATGAACCCATATTTATATATTTATAATGATTTTGTAAAGTCACAATTTCAAACGCAAGTATACGTATCGCTCAAGTAATACAGGGCTCTACTGGAGTCTCATTTATCAATCTCACAGGGAAGCGAGGTAAGAGGTCCTTAGTCTAATTCTAATCTACTACTATCAGTCCTTAGCTTGGAATGTCGATTAAAATGATGTTTTATCTAGCAACTACTCCTAAATGCAAGTGTTAATTGTAAAGATAGTAACTATAACTAAATGTAAATATTAATTCTAAAGATACCCCTTTTTGGATGATTTGGTTTGGAGAATTTTGAGATATTAAAAACTATTCTTATGTAATGAATTGGATAATGTAAAGGAAGGAGATACGTTAAATATTGTATGTGCCAAATAGGAGAAATCCTATTCTTTACCCTTTGGTCCAGGCATAAAGAACATTGACTAATCCTATGCTTGGGGAGGATACCAACTCTCACTTTGGAGCTCCCACGTTCCCCTCACCTGAGGGCTAACATCTACACATGAGCACCAAAATGATAGGACTGAATTGGGGATTTTAGTTTGTCACTCTAAAACCTCTAATTCTATGCCCGATATAATATTTCCCTATTTATATTCACTCAACTACCAAGGGCTTTGACCTCTCTGAATCTTGGATGTAATCTTCACTTAGTTGTAAAACTCAACATATTTTAACAAATCAATAGACCAAATTGAAAGTAAATTAAGATCAAAGTGAAAAGATCATCACAACTTCGTAAACCTTTTCATGGCTTCACCAATTCAAATCACCATTTCACAAATCTTGAAACAAGGAGGAAGACAGAGAAAACTACTCAGAACTCATGGGGAAAACACAACAAAACTCGAAATTCATATATAAAATCAAAGCCTTACAAATTATAACAAGTAAATAACTTATCTCTAAAGTTCTCCCCAAGAACACTCCTCAAAGTTCCTTGAAATCTCTTCCTTTCTTTACAGCACATGGAATTCCGATTCGAAGTAGCGAGGAGGAAGAAATCTCTCACTTTCCCTCCACTCTTACAATTTCTC
>NW_018164765.1:497222-498086 GCF_001263595.1 Phalaenopsis equestris | reverse complement strand
AAGGTGAACCTCGTCAAAGCTTCAAAGTCGATGGCCTCGATGGCACCATCGGCGGCCTTCTGGAGATTTTGTCCTATAGCCTAGGGAAAAGCTCGTCTTCGGCAGCGTCTATGGCGCCATTGGCGCCCTAGTGCAATTCTCCACATTTTGATCCTTTTTGCTCCAAATTCGCTCCTTTTTGCATCTTTTTGCTCCATTGACCTTAATTCATCATTCCTGCAACAAAACATCAAAAATACATTTCTTTAAAGTGCAATATCATTAAAAACAGTAAAAAAGAGGTACGAAAATCTCAACATATTTTCCTTTGGTCAATATGTTATTTGTTTAATTGTTAATGTATTGTTTGTTGTGTTGCGTATGCGAAACAAAGGATCTGCAGGTCTTGTGCCTTATGATCTCGAGTTTGAAAAAAATAAAAAAATAAAAATATAAAGAGGACTCGAAAAACTATAAATGGAAATGGAAAACTTTCAAAATAATAACTTGAAAAATCATCATACTTCATTGAGGGATTACGTAAATCCTACGACACATAAAATTCACTCAAGTATTCAAAACCCTGTCGTAGAAGCTGGCTCATTTGAAATAAATCTTGAGATTATCCAACAAGTGCAGAATAATCAGTTTAGGGGAACTCCTTTGGAGGACCCCTATTTTCACTTATCAAATTTTGTAGAACTTTGTGCTATATTTTGTTATAACGGTATGTCAGACGATGTTGTCACACTAAGGTTTTTTCCTTTCTCACTAAGGGATAAGGCTAAAATGTGGTTATACTCATTAGCACGTGGCTCTATTAAAAATTGGGAGGAGTTAACTCAGAAATTCCTAGCTAAGTATTTTCCACCTTCAAGGCTACTA
>NW_018164765.1:494093-496998 GCF_001263595.1 Phalaenopsis equestris | reverse complement strand
AACCCGTACTCTAACTTTTACAACCCAGGTTGGGAGAACCATCCTAATTTTAATTGGTGTCATACTACTAGGGGTGGAAACGAATAATGGAAAAATAATCATGCAAATCCTAATGGAAGTTGGAATAATCAGGGGAACACCAACTATAGACCTTCATATCCACCGGACTCTAACAATGATCAACAATTTGAGGATAAGAAGATGTCTATAGAAGAAGTGGTATTGCAAATGGGAAACCAGTTCCAAAGTCAAAATGTTGTGATTAGAAACATAGAGAATCAACTGGGACAAATTGCTAGTTCACTTAGCAATAGACCCCAAGGAACACTTCCTAGCAACATTGAGATCAACCCTAAAAAGAACACTAATGAACAAGTAGAAACTGTCCAACTAAAAAGTGGAAGAGAGATAGAGGATGTGGTTAGAAAAGAGAAAGATGTTGTGAGAGAAACAAAGGAAACTAAAAGAACTGAAGTACATGTTTCTAAGGATTTGGAAAAATTAATATCTCCAACTAAAATCAATTTAAAAAGACCACCACCTCCATTTCCTCAAAGACTTAGACAGCATGAGTTGGATAAAAAATTTTCAAAGTTCATGGACGTACTTAAGAAGTTAACGATGAATATTCCTTTCGCTGAAGCTTTGAAACAGATGCCAAGTTATGCAAAATTGATGAAGGAGATATTAAACAAGAAAAGGAAATTTGGGGATTACGAGACAGTTGCACTAAGTGAGGAGTGCAGCGCTATACTTCAAAAAAAATTTCCTCGAAAACTTAAAGATCATTGTAGCTTTACAATTCCTTGGAAAAAAATTATGTGGAAAAGCTTTATGTGATTTAGGATCAAACATAAATATGATGCCTCTATCTATATTTAAAAGGTTAGGTTTAGCCAATATTTCTCCCACTACTATAACTCTTCGATTAACTGATCGATCTATCATTTATCCAAAATATATTATAGAAGATGTGCTTGTTAAAGTGGATAAATTTATCTTTCCTATGGATTTTATTGTGTTAGATATTGAGGAAGATAAAGAACATCCCATTATTTTGGGGAAACCTTTTCTTATTACAGGACAAGCTATGATAGATGTGCAAAAAGGAAAGTTAACTATGAATATTAATGACCATGAAACCACTTTTGATGTTTTAAGGGCTATGAAATATCCAGCTGAGAGAAATGATGATGATTGTTTTCGGATGGATGAAATTGATTATCTAAGTAAAAACTATTTCCAGAAAAGTTTTGAGAGTAAGTTAACATATGAGATCGAAATGGGCTTTCATGATGACCCTAAAATGTTGCTTAAAGAAGACTGTCTGTATGTTTAGGAAAGGTGTGAAACAATGGACGTTACCAAAAATAGTAAACTTTTAATTCCATCTGTTGAAAAATCTCATGACCTTAAAATGAACTTACCTCATATAATTTTAAAGCCTATTTATTTGGTGAATTCATATACACCACCAGTTTCTATATCTTCATATTCGACTCAATCACAAGATAAACCTGAATTGAATGATGAAATCAGTAAAAGATCTCCTATGAAAGAGTTATTCAAAGTCACTGAATGGCATATTCCATGGTATACAAACAAAATGAATGAGATTCAGAAGCTAGGGAAGATTATTAATGCAATTAACAGTTACTTCCCCATAAATTTTACCAAGTAGCTCTGAGATAAATCCTAAGGAAATGAATTATGAGCAATTTAAAATTATTGAACTGATATTTAGAAGAGAATTTGAGGATTTGTTTCAAAAGAGCTTTGAGTTGAGGGATAAGGATAAGGAAATTGAAAGATCAATGGAAGAAATTCTTAAAGAATTGGAAGATAATTTGAAACAGAAGGGTAACATAGAAGATATTGATCTAGAATCTAAATTATCTAGAGAGAATCTGATCCAAATTTTGGGAGATCATTAAGTATCATATAAAGATCCATTTCTTATAAATTTCAAGGATGATATTAATATGCAAATTGAGAAAATTACTAGAAGAATAATGGATCTAGAAAGAAATATGAGGAACAAGGATATGAATCAATATGAAAAGGAAGAGCTGAAAGAAAAATTTAAATTTGAGGACTTTGTAAGAATCCCTGGATCTGGAAAAAATTGGGCTATTGATTAAGGATTACTTAATTGGAATTTTGATCCAGGTGGAATCATTTTTCGGGCTAGCAATGTTAAATCAAGCGCTTTATGGGAGGCAACCCATAGTTATCTATGTTGTTTGATTTAGTATGCTTAAGAGTCATGATTTTTAGTGTTGTATTGTGGTTGCTTTAGTGTGGATTGATCAGTTTGCATGATGTTTGGTAGATGTTTGGATTTTAAGTGTTTTGATTTGTTTTTTATATGTCATGAGGGAGATGATTCATTAAATTCTTATTATGATTTGACTTTTATGTTCTCTTGTAGTAGTTGGATTGACGAGTTCACTACAACTCGGGCCTCACCCAGACTTGAGTTTTACAAAAGACATTATGAATTTTTAGAGTGATAGTTCTATCTCAATTTTGTTACTTCCTTTCTTGGACTTTGTTTTCATTTGATAGGAGTCGCGAACTTATTTGATGAGTAACTTATGAATGATTTTACATTGTACTTATAACTGCTAGAGGTGCTTAATTATTGGGATATGGTGATGTCTGGTGTTGGTGCTCGAGAACCAATATATCAGAGATAATCTTATCTTTGGGATTAGAATTATAAATTAATTTATAAGCACCCAATATATTTTTGTATGGATTCCGTTAGAAATTGGAAGTAAGTTAGTGAGATGCGATGAGATGGAGGAAGAATTGACCTCATTTATCTTGTTTGTGTGTTTGTGTTTTTGTTTGTGTTACAATTTATAAGACTTGAAGACCATTTTTATATTCCAATGCTGAT
>NW_018164765.1:493259-493735 GCF_001263595.1 Phalaenopsis equestris | reverse complement strand
GATGAAAATGCCTAAAGTACTGAGGTATGATTTATATTTAGAATTTTTTTTTCCACCTGTATCATTCCATATTGAAAATTTTAAGTTTGGGGGAGATTAACTATTAGATGACTATTAGATGTTCTCAATATAAATATTTTCAAAAATTATTAATATGATTTTATGTAGTCACTTTAATTAAGAGAAATATATTTTGTAGATATTTAAATATTATTGTAGATTTAAAGGAATATGATTTAAAGGAATATTTTTCATCAGTGTAATTATAAAATGGGGTCCACGTGAACTTTTTTTAAGATTTTTGGGCTAGTACAACACTAGTCCACGAGAGAACAATAAAGGAAACTATATTTTGAAGTATTAAGAATATTAGAAATTCATTTGAGAAGAAAATATTGGGGCTCAATGATGTAAATGCTATGAAATATTTATAAGGTAAAGGAATAATTTGAGTTTCAAATTTAGGGAACGCACGG
>NW_018164765.1:491585-493090 GCF_001263595.1 Phalaenopsis equestris | reverse complement strand
GAGAAGCTTGAGGAGATGCCTAATAAAAAATTGGCTTCACTGGACCTACCTAAAGGGAAAACCTAAATACATTCCTGAACTTATATTTATGGATTAGCATCTTTTACTAATAGTTTTCTCGTGAAGTTCCTATCATTTGAATATTCTAAGTGACTTGATATTACAACATATAGTCATTATTGAAATGAATTGAAAACTAGAACTCTTAAACTTGATGACTATATACTCTTGTACCTACAGAGTTAATTTAATTACTTGAATTTTTTCTGAAAATCTCACAATGGTATTTACTTAAATCAAACTTATAGTATTTCTGAATTAAGACTTTACTACAATTGATCATAACTTTTATGTAGTACTAAAATTACTTGAGGACAAGTAATAGTTAAGTTTGGGGGATTTTGACCAAAGGAAAACATGTTGAGATTTTTATTCCTATTTTACACTATTTTTGATGATATTACACTTTAAATAAAGGTATTTTACTTTAAAGAAGATGATGATATTGCACTTTAAAGAAGAGTATTTTTGATGTTTTGTTGCATGTATGATGAATTATGGTCATTGGAGTAAAAAGATGCAAAAACGGTGCAATTTGTGGCATAAATGAGCAAGAAATGAGATTTTGCCCTGACACCTTTCGATAAGTCTTTCGATGCTTAATCTCTTTTAAAATTCTTGCATTATTTTTAATGAGAATACACTTTAAAGAAAGGTTGTTTTATGCTTATTTTGTAGGACTATCTGTTAAGAACACAACGCAACTGAAATGGGGCGAAACGGAGCTAAAACGGAGCCAAACGGAGCGAAACGGTGGAGCTGTGCAGTCTGCTCACCGACGATGCCAAAATGGTAGATTAAGGGTCCCAACGGCGAGATTTACCCGAGAAGACTGAAAAATGACAGAAAAGCTCGCTGACAATGCCCTCGAGCCCACCGACGGCGCCCGGGACGGTTATGGGCTGAAATTCAATGTATTTGGATGCTTTTTGGAAGGGTGATTGTGGCAACTCTTCAAACTTTGTCCGTACACATTAAAAGAACAAATTTAGGTTAGAAAAATAGGGGATTTGTGTGAGAGTAATGTTAGGAAAAGTGTAGAGAAAGCATCTATTGGTGTGTGTGTGTGTGTGTTTGTTTATAAGGAGATATTGGTGAGAGATTTTGAGAGATATTTGAAAGGAATTGTATGAACTTTGCATAGATCAGTAGGAGACTTTGTTGAAGGTATTTTTATCTTTATTTCATGGAAAAAATCTAAGTATTGTGTTATTCATTATCTTATGGTTTTGTAAACACTTATCTAGTGGATTTTCTTTGATGAAATGAAGTTTTCCGTTGTGTTTTTTTCGTGCTTTGTGATGTGTTTTTCTTACTCTCTCTTCTTGTTTGGAAATAATGGAATGAGAAGATTGTGCCATTGTTTTGATTTTACTTTTCTCTTGTAATGAGTAGAATTCATGTTTAGGATTTTGTGATGCATGTTAGAAGCATATTTAATTATC